>NC_135497.1:171155085-171170085 GCF_052857255.1 Amblyomma americanum | reverse complement strand
GCATGACTGGAATAAGAGAGCCGCATTCTGAGAGTACATGCTGCCCACTCACTTGTCCCTCATTCGCCGCCTTGCCCGCTGTTCGGTCCGGCCACTCCTCGGTAAGGGACCGCGTGCGCCATCTGGTCACTTTGTACACAACACGCGTGCCGCAAGGCCGCTGCTGTTCAGGCTCAACCTCTAGTGGTAAAAACCGCATATATAGACTCCGCACGATGCGGATTTCCATACATACGCACTTGTTGGAATACGGGATTCCATATCATACAGAAATAATATGAACTTCAGCATTATAGAGAGCCTTCGGATTACATGGGAAAACTTCGTATTATACGTAGTGCTTATAAATATGGACTGTGCGGAATTTTTTGTCGAACCGTTTGAAGCGGAAATGAGACGGAATTCAGCCGCCGTGGTGGCTCAGTGGTTATGGCGCTCGGCTGCTGGCCCGAGAGACGCGGGTTCGATCCCGGCCATGGCGGTCGAATTTTGATGGAGGCGAAATTCTAGACGCCCGTGTGCTGTGCGATTCCGTGCACGTTAAAGAACCCCAGGCGGTCGAAATTTCTGGAGCCCTTCACTGCGGCATCCCTAATAGCCTGTGTCGCTTTGGGACGTTAAACCTTCATAAACCATAAATCGATAGGGAATTCTCTGCCCTTTCCATGCAAAAATAATACAGAAATACATCCGATCAAGGAAACCAACCAGTGCACAATTATTAAAACATATTTCTTAATTACACTGTTGCTAAGCACACCAAACTCTACTATGTAATGAGATATAGACTTGATAATGTCGTATGCTTACAAAATGTTAACTTCTTAAATGTGTTGCAAGGGTGCTAACCCTTGCATTTTCACAGAGGTCTTTGAAAACCATAATCATGCGAGACTGGAGCCTGCACTTTCGGTTTCGTAATCACTGACCTCAAAACGGAGGTGCAGGAAACACAGGAGCCATCGTCAAGTGAAGAGAAAGACAGTGAAGCTTTACGGTGGTATTTCAAGGATCCCGTCTGATTACAGTCTCTTCAGAAGCCAATTTAGTGAAGCGTTGAGATCCTGGAGCGTGCTGTCGAAAGGTGGCTGCACGAAGCAGAACAAGGAAGCTCTCATAAAAAGCGTTCAGTGTGCCTTTTAGAAACGTTTGTTGAGCAAATAGCACCAGAGTGCCAGAAGGGGCGTGATAAGGGGCTGACATTCACGATATAAACGTCCGGAACAGCTTTGTTGCACAGAACCAATACCGGCTTGGAGCCTTCCAGCTTCGAATGCGAGCTACCGTCAACTGCACTCGCTAAGCGGTTGACTCTCGGTGGTTTAATATGACGACGATGAGGAAAGCAGTACGGAAAATCGTAAAAGAATATAAAGAACTCTCACGTTGCATCTGCACACATGCAACGCAGAAGAGTATTGTGACCTAATCGCAATTAGTTTCTCTAACATCAGCTTGCTTGGAACTTAGCGGCTACGAAGCTTTCTTCAGAAATCATAAATATAAAGTGCTATAATAATGGCAAAACCGAAACGGACTACGAGGTCTGACTTTCTTCTTGAGAAAGCAAAGTTTTTAGGCATAGATATGCGGTGGCGAGGAAATAACAGCGGATTAAAAAATCCAGTTTTAAAATTTCATTACATGTGGCCGCATATACGCAGAAATTCTGGACAAAAGCATTTTTGAGTGGGAAATCGTTTATGGACGCAATGTTTTCATATTATGTAAGATTTCACTGTAACAATTTTTTTATATGCACGTTTTTTCTATCGTTAAAAGTGTTCTCCATTGGTTTTCTATGCTGTCTTAACTGTGCGATGCGATCGTGGCAACACTTTAAAAGAAAGATTTTGCTACATACCGGAATAATGGACCATTACCTTCAATATTTTCATAACAGTGTCTTACAATTTTCTAATCTTCAAAATTTTTCCCCGTGAAAGCTGGAATTGCTCATGTGAAACGGAACCTCGAAACATTTGTCGCTTAGTCTTTCCTTATCAACTGAGAGTTAAGCATCCTGTAATGGCTCAACCCCGAATTGTTTCACAACTGAAGCATAGTACTAAATGAAGCGCACTTTTTCGTATTTATAATATTTTTACACAGCCGTCCGTCCCAGTTTGAATGTTCACTGGACTAATTGTTCGATACGTCATTTATTGTGCTCCAGGCGACGTGCTGTTTCTTTCCTGTTTTTCATCGCTCAGAAAAAAAGAAACAGAAAAGAGCATGTTTTATCCCAGAATTCGGAGTTTTTTCTGAGCCCACTTATTCTATGTGCAGATGTCCGTAGTTTTTTCCCTTCAGATCATCGGGCCATGTAGAGTAGACTGTTGTGTGTAAACAATTGGTAGTGTTTTATGCTAATATGAACTTTGTACTCAAAGTTTAATCTAAGGTTTATAATGCAGTTTGGAAAATTTTCACACTGAGGCTGTCTGCCTCTATCAAGACGCACTGCCAGCGTTAGGAGAAAGCAGTAAGCGGCTTTAAAACAACTCACTCTTCACACGTACGGACGGCATGTGAACAAAAGGGCCTCGAAATTTTCTGAATGGGCGCAATTTGTACGCTAGCCGCAGTAAATGCGAAGGGTGCGCTTTCAGCGTGCATTCCACGACTGTGACAACTGTCTTATCACAATCCTGCAAAGCAGCGATGCGCCGCGGGCACTCGTTCAGTGAAGCGCAGGTGCATTGTTGGGAAACTTTCGAATCCTTTGATGCGCTCTAAAGCGGAGCCGGCTGTTCCACGCCTCCCTCTTTCTCCCTGGCCACGGCCAGCACAGCGCGTTGCGCGCGGCAGCTAATTAGTGTCCGGAGAGACGGATAACCTACCACCTCCCTTGCCCTGTCCAGTGGACGGAGATAGCGGCGACGAAGAGCCCCAGCTGACTCTGGAACTGCGTCGCCCCCTGTCGGGCACGACGGGAGGCACCAACGCAAGTCGTGCCAGCAGCGCCGCTTGGAGTCGCACACAGGCGGGTCGGCGCTCCCTCTGGCTGCGGGGTCTGGCTCCTGACTCACCGCTCGAGCTGCTGGTCTTCGCCGATAGCCCCAGGGGGCGCAGCCAGCTGGCCGCGCTCAGAGCTCAGACGCTGCCGGAGGCTTCCTCGGTTCCCGGCAGCGGAAGAGGTGAGGAAACCCCGCCCGACATGGTTCGCAGCTGCATTTGCACGATCCAGGCGAGGGAGAGGGAAAAACAAAGATGAATGACACAGAGAAATTAGTAGCACACAATTTTGGTAAAAAGAACCATATTGGTGCCAATAGGGATATTATATTCAATAGATTTGTTAGACAGAAACAATTGGTGGCATGCACCCGTACTGATAAAAATAGCAATCATTCTAAGCGGCCAAAAGCCATCGACAACAACAATAGCAAGCGATAGCTCACAAGCGTAGCAGCTTGTCCTAGTTAGGCAATATTTTTATGCGAACAGCACGAAAAAGACGACGGACGTCTTCGATGCCCTGGTGGTACCGAAACGTTACAACATTATTACGTTTTGCTTTGGTTGATCGTTAATAATGTTCTTAATGTGTCTATTTCTAACGCTTATGAAATGTTACAAATAAACGTTCTAATTGGCTTACCATAACCTTAATTAAACATTTAAACAAGTTCATTCAACTTTCTCTAAAATAGTACAGTAGCTTGGAAAAGCATGCAGACCCATCATTTGTGAACGTACACAGCTTAATCGATGCTTTTGATTGACCAGCAATGGGGCCGACACATGAGTTTTGCAAGAGAACGCAACACATACATGCAACTCACCTCCAAATGGCTACCATGGAGCCAAGGCTATATAGCCATTACTGAAGGGTATCCCATGAGTGATAATGATGAACGGCTAAGAAACAATATTTTGTAATAAGATAATGGGCCTTGTCAAGGAACCTATGACAAACAATATTTAAGAGATTTATTGCAAAGTACTGCTGGTTGAAGAACATCTTAACTGCAAGGACAGCAAGAAAAGTCCTAGCACGCAGTGCTTGAAACATATGTGCAATATCGTTTTAGCGCTATGATTTATTCTATACAACAATATTTAGTGCACAGTATTAGAACAATATGTAGTTTAAAAATTAACGTAATGCTTGCTATACAAGATATAATATTATTTGTTAATTTTAATGCTATAATTGCATTTACACACTTAAGCAAAATGTTCACTTTCAATGTTTAAGTAATGCTTATGATACAACATATAACGCTATTTGTTAATATCAATATTGAAATAACATTCCTATCAAATAGGCAACGTTACTGCATCTTATATAACAATTTTAAACAGTTGTGTAATTGTTTGGTGCTACCAGAAAAGGAGTGATGTATCTTAATTGTCGTCCTCAGCCATCGTCTCTTTCGCAGTGTTCAGATTTAAATAGGAAATAACTTGGAAATTCGCGACCAAGCAGAGCCTCCCAGTCCCCCGAATCTTATTTAACTTTATTTTTCAGTACGGCAATATACAAAGGAGTTGCAGTCACCCTTCTTAATTTTAAAACAATTCCCCATATACTCTATATATCTTCCACCACATCTCACCGTAACCCTGCTTGATCTAGGACTTTTTAAGCAGTTACCAGAGCCATATCTGGTGGTAGGCGATTTAATGACTACTCTGGGTTTTGGGTAAGCGAATATACGGACACTAGAGGTCGGGTTTTAGAAGTCTTTACTCTGTGCAACAACGTTTGCCTGCTCAATACGGCCAAACCCACATATTGCTCTCCATCCTCAGGAAAAATGAGCTGTATAGACTTGTCTTTTAGCTCAGCGTCCGTTTTTACTGATTTAAAGTGGAATGTTCTTGATAACCCACATAGAGCGATCACCTTCCACTAGTAATTAACTTGTCATCACCACCATCAATCATTACAGTAAGCCACGTCGTTGGGCGTAGCTCACTGGGATCGATTTCAGGAAAAGGCCGCTCATGAAAAATTATTTGTGGATCATCTCAGTGTTGACGAACTGAATGAAATGTTTACATCTTGTATCATTGGTGCGGCACGCCGAGCTATCCCTCAGTCCTCGGGAGTTGTTGGAAAGAACCACAAGGTTTGGTATAATAAAGAATGTAGAGTAGTGAAAAAGGAGCAAATTAAAGCTTGGGAATTTTTCGCAGGTATTCGGCGTACGAAAACCTTATGAACTTTAAAAATGCGAGAGCCTTATAATGCACGGCATATCCGTCGCAATGCCGGAAAAGCTTCCGGGGAAAATTACATATCGTCCATAAGCAGTTAATCACATCCAAAAAAAAATGTGGGAGCAAGTTCGTAAATAAATGGCGTCTTCTCCCCTTTCCCAATTCCTTTTTTTACAGCCCCTGATACACAAACAATTATAAAGGAACAAACAGACATGCTAGGTGAACATTTAAATTCCCAAGTGTTTCCAGTTCCTCACACTACACAAAATCATTTTTAAAATACAAGAACACAGCTGAGAAAAAGTAGACTTCCATCAAGTGGTTCCACAAATTAACCTTTCCATAGACTAATTACAATACAAGAAATAAACAGTTCCATCTTCCGGCAAACAGACTGCTTCCGGCACTGGGGAAATACATTACGAGATGCTGGCACATCTTTCCCAACCTTCTGTGGAAGCACTTTTGAAATTTTTAACAAATTCGGACACTAGAAAAAATTTCGGAAGCTTGGAAGAAAGCCTTTACAGTACCATTGCTGAGACCTGGCAAGCAGCCAACATACCCTGCTAGTTATAGACCAATAGCTCTTACCAGCTGCCTCGCCTAGTCTTTTGAAATCATTTTGAATATCAGGCTAACCTTCGTGCTTGGATCTCGCGAACTCCTTGACCTTCATTAGTGTGGTTTTAAAAAGCAAGCTCGAAAACAGACCATTTAGTTCGCCTCGAAAATACTGTCCGAGAGGCTTTAATACATCGACAGCGCTGTCTTGCAGTTTTATTCAATCTCGAAAAGGCATACGACAAAAGTTGGAAGTTCGGGACACTGCGTGACTTAGCAGATCTTGGCATCCCGAAGAAGGATATTGAACTACATACAAGATTTCTTATCCAACCGTTCCTTTCATGCACACCTAAGGTCAACCCTCGCAAATAACTTTCTTCAGGAGAATGGGGTACCTCAGGGGTGTGTTTTAAGTACAACACTCTTTGTCGTGAAAATGAATTGCTTAGACAAAATAATACCAAAATCAATTAATGTACCCAGTTTATGTTTATGATCTACAGATATCCTGCACGTCAACAAACATATCAGCATGCCAGTGTCAAGTACAATTGACAATAAATAAAGTAACGACATGGGCAGACACAAATGAATTACAGTTCTCTCCTCAGAAAACAGTGGCCGTTATGCTCTCTCTCAAAAAATGCCTACACAAACCCACCCTCCATTTAAGGGAAGCCGAATTACCAGTAAAAGAACACAAATTTCGAGGCATAACTTTCGATAAAAATCTCCAATTCATTCCACACATAAGCAACCTGAAGAAAGCGTCCCGATCCTTAAATGTCCTAAAAATGCTTTCACAAAAACGGCGAGGGTCCGACAGGACATGCTTTTTGCACATTTTTCGTCCTCTAGTACGATCTTGCCTAGATTACGGGTGCTTCGTGTACAGGTCTGCGAGACCATCATACATAAAACAACTGAACCCCATGCATAACAGTGGTTTACGTCTCTCAACTGGCGCGTACAGAACATCCCCCATACACTATCTCTATGTCGAAATCAATGAGCCCTCCCTTACAGACAGAACTATGCTCACATGCACATATGTCCTGAAAGTCCGTTCCTCTCCGAAACACCTCTGCTATCCCATAGTTACAAACTGCACCTCCAGAACATTGTTCAACAACAAACCCCAGTCAATCAGACCTCTGCTGCTACGCTTCGAGGAGAGTTGCCAAACCAAACCGTAGGAATATTGGATACCTTTCCTGATGTCACCTCAAGACACGACCCACTGCCCCCATGGTACAGCCTTCCCACTTCGCGTTACTTCATGTTAACACACTTCCAAAAACGACAAGAACCACACGAGCACATATTACAGAAATACCGGGTACTAGAAGAATATGCGAACTACACAGAATTTTACACTGATGGCTCGAAAACAGCAGAATATTTCGGAAGCGCAGGTGTAGAAGAAAACTGTAAAAAAGATAAGGCTTCTTAACGAGCATCCATCTTTACTGCCGAATGTTATGTAGTCTGTATAGCTGTAGGCAAAATAATAAACAACAGCATTCAAAACAGCATAGTCTACATGGACTCACTTAGCGTGCTCACGGCATTACATTGTAGAAATACAGCTGAACCCTTGGTAGGAAATATATTACACAACATAGAAAAAGTCATAACACAAGGACATATAATAAAATTCTGCTGGGTGCCGAGCTATGTTGGAATATATGGTAATGAAAGAGACGACAAATGTGCTGCACAAGCTCGCAGTCATGAAATCAAGAAAGCCAACATACTCCTTAGAGACTGCATGAAATTATTACACATTAATCTCAAGGATAAATGGCAGGAAACCTGGGACAATGAAGTAAATAACGAACTGCAGTTGGTAAAGCTTGTACTGGATGAATGGAAAACCTGTAGTCATTAGGAACGTTTCATAGAGGTAATTTTATGCCGTCTCCTTATTGGACATGCGCTGTTGCAAATGGGTTGCAAGCCCCAAGGGTAGCGTTGGCCTGGCGGCCTGGGGCACACCTGGAAACATCCGAAGGTCCTGGCAAAGGATGAGTCGACTGGCAACAGAACAACTTGTTTATTCTGGCATCGCAAAAGAGCAGCCGGTCAGGGCGACCACGTTACTCGAAGGAAGAAATTGAAGTCTCTCTTTGGCGTCCGGGGCAGCTGCTTTTATACCCACGGAGTCGAGGGCAAGAAGGAACGGCTCGGGATGAGTCGCACTAGACGGCGACGCTCGTTCATGTTGAGACGTGAAGTGACGCGTCCGCCGGGCCGGCGCCGGTCAGACCTCCTCGCCTCCCAGTTGGGGAGCTCCTCTCGCCGGCTGCCGCGCTTTGACAAGCGTGGGCACCAACATGCACACACACACACACGCACACACGACGACACGTGGCATTGAAACCTGCCTGGACGCGCTTGGCGGGAGGCGTTGCGGCAGCGATGAACGGGTCAAAATGACCGCCACTTTGAACGAAGCCCCGGCGTCCATTGCATCCGCGCCGGCTGCGCGTCGTAGGCGAAACGTAACAGACCGCCCCGCCGGGAGAAGGAGATCCCGATGGTCAGGGGACTGCATCCGCTGTCCGGAGGGATGTCGCTCGATGATGCTCGTAATCGAAATCGGTCGTCCCTCGGCGTTGCTTGAGCGCAGCGCACAGAGAAGGCCTCGTTCTCAGGTTCAGGTTCACACAGGGCACTGCAAAGTGACTTCGGGAGAGTTGCCATTTTTGTGCTCGTTCCCAGCAAGCGTTAGAACTACGCCGAAACGCAACCGCTCAGTCAGCAAGCACGAGACAACCCTCACTAAGCTCTGCCAGGCTCTTTCCCCTTTTATACTACTGCCTAGTTCCTTACAGTAGTCAAGCAGCACTCAGAACGCGTCCACAAATTGGAAAATTGCACTAGAAAGCACATAATCACTTTGAAACACTAAACAAAAGCAATATGTTAAATATCCTGCCTGAGGAAGAAAACATCAGTAACAAACAACTTTGAGGCGGATTCCTACGTTAGGGGCTTCGACTTAAGCCATCGGCGTTACCGTTGAGACTCCCCTTTTTGTAACGCACCTCAAAGGAATATTGTTGCAAAGCGAGGCTCCAGCGCAGGAGGCGGCCATTTTTGGGAGAGATGGTCTGCAGCCATTGGAGAGGGCAGTGATCCGTCTCAATGATAAACCTCGAGCCGGCAAGGTTACATGACAATTTCTGAACGGCCCACACGAGACACGCACACTCTTTCTCGGTGGCGCTGTACGCCTGCTCACGACAGGTCAGCTTACGACTAGCATACAGGACGGGGTGTTCCACTTCTCCATTTTCCCTTTGGCATAGTACAACGCCCATGCCTCGCTCACTAGCATCGCACTGAACAACGAACCCTTTTGTGTAGTCTGGCGATCGTAGCACAGGCTGGCTTGTTAGGGCACTCTTTAGGGCGCTAAAAGCTCTTTCCTTTGTCTCGCCCCAGACGACTGTTTGGGGCTCTGTTTTTCTTAGAGCATCCGTCAGGGGAGCCGCGATATCGGATTACTTGGGGATGTACCTCTGATAGTAGCCGGCGACACCTAAGAACGACCGAATATCGGTCTTCGTGCGCGGTTGCGGGAAGTCTCGCACAGCGGCCACCTTTATTTCAGAGGGGCGGCGACGACCCTGTCCAATCACGTGACCGAGGTAGACAACCTCGGCCTGTGCTAATTGGCACTTGGGAGCCTTGACTGTCAAGCCCGCTTCGCGCAGGCGGGTTAGCACTGCCCGCAAGTGTGCCATATGCTCAGACCAGGATGCGGAGAATATCGCTACGTCGTCTAAATACGGTACAGCGAATTCTTCCTGTCCCCGCAACACTTTGTCCATGAGGCTTGAAAAGCAGTATGGCGCGTTCTTCAAACCAAAACTCAAAACTTTAGGACGGAATGTTCCCATTGGTGAAATGAACGCCGCATACCTACTAGCCTCTTCTGTAAGTGGAACCTGCCAATAACCCCTGACAAGATCTAGGGTGGAAATAAACTGAGCGCTACTAACTTTCTCAAGGCGCTCCTCGATGTTAGGGATCGGATAAATTTGATCCTTAGTGATGGAATTAAGCCTGAGGTAGTCGACGCAAGGACGAGGTTCCTTGCCCGGTACCTCAACTAAAATCAAAGGGGAGGTATAATCACTCTCACCCGCCTCAATAACACCGAGCTGTAGCATTTTCTTTACCTCAGCCTCCATAATATCGCGCTGGCGGGGTGACACCCGGTACACCTTGGATCGTACTGGCTCTGGGGAGGTAAGTTCTATATCATGAGTAAGGACAGAAGTCCTACCAGGCCTCTCAGAGAGCTGACCTTGAAACTCTTGTAAGAGTTGGTGTAGTTCGGTTTTCTGCTCAGCCGACAGCGGTGCTTTAATGATTAAGTCACTAATGACCTGATCAGTGTCTTCCCTGTTCGTCACTGAGCCTAGTCCCGGAAGCTCGACCGGAAGCTCTTCGGGAACGTTTACCATCATACACACCACTGCTTCCCGTTGTCTATAGGGTTTGAGCAGATTACAGTGGTAAACTTGCTGTGCTTTCCGTTTTCCTGGCAGTCTCACCACGTAGTTAACATCCGACAGTTTTTGAACAATCCGTGCTGGGCCCTCCCACTTCACGTCGAGTTTGTTTTTTAGCGATGTGCGTAATATCATTACCTCATCGCCCACCTCAAAACGACGGGCCCTGGCTGTCCGATCATAATAAACCTTGGCCCTCTGCTGGGCTTTTGCCATTGCTTCACCTGACAACTCCTGTGCCCTTCTCAAGCGTTCGAGGAGACTAAGCACGTACTCGACCACGACTGGGTCGTCGCCCCTGCCTTCCCACGAATCTCGAAGCATGCGAAGCGGAGACCGCAGCGAGCGACCGTACACCAGCTCAGCTGGCGAAAACCCCGTAGCCGCATGCGGCGCGGTCCTTAATGCAAATATCACCCCAGGCAGCCACAGCTCCCAATCACTTTGTTGTTCAAAACACAATGCTCTCAACACGCGCTTCATGACGGAGTGGAGCTTCTCAACGGAATTCGACTGTGGGTGGTACACTGAGCTGTGTAACAGCTTTACCCCACACCTTTCGAGAAAGGCTGTCGTCAAAGCGCTAGTAAACACTGTGCCCTGATCTGACTGGATTTCCGCAGGAAAACCAACTCGCGCAAATATGGACAGTAGTGCATTGACTATCTCAACTGAGCTGAGTTCATTAAGCGGCACTGCTTCAGGGAACTTTGTCGCTGGGCAGATCACAGTCAAAATGTGTCTGTACCCCGTGGCTGTTACCGGCAGAGGTCCCACTGTATCCATAACGAGCCGTCTAAAAGGCTCCGTAATGATAGGTACCAACTTCAACGGCGCCCTCGATTTGTCCCCTGGTTTGCCAACCCGCTGACAAGTGTCACATGTCCTCACAAAGTGTTCTGCGTCACGAAAACACCCTGGCCAATAGTACTCTTGCAAGAGACGGTCCTTAGTCTTCTTAACTCCTAGGTGTCCGGACCACGAACCGCCATGCGACAAGCGCAACAGATCCTGGCGGTAGCTCTGAGGCACGATCAGCTGATCGAACTCGACTCCCCTGCGGTCCAGATAGTTCCGGTACAAGACCCCACCTCTTTCCACAAAACGAGCATTTTTCTTGGCGATACCTTCCTTGACATTGCAGCGCATGTTTTCTAGGCTGCCATCCTTTTTTTTCCTCGGCTATGAAAGCCGACCGGCTGACTTTTAGCAACCTATTAAGTCCATCTGACGTAGGCGCGATGAGCAAATCTGCAGATAGCTCTTCTAACTTTCCCGTGTCGGGCATTTCCTCTCCAGTACCTGGTGCCTTCAACGCTACAGGCTCAATTTTATTCAGTTCGGACGTGCTCTGAATATCAGCTTGCTGCGCCTCCGACCCTTTTTCATTGTTCGACAACGTCGGCCCCGCAACTACCGCCTTTGCAGCGAGCTCCCGAACTCTCGATCTGGTTAAGGTCTGAACGCTAGCCTCACCAAACAAAAGCCCCTTCTCGCGCAGGAGGTGATCGGACCTGTTCGAAAATAGGTACGGGTACTGGGGGGGCAGCATAGATGACACTGCGGCCTCCGTCTCAATTGCTCCGAAAGGTCCTTCAATAAGCACTTTTGCTACGGGCAGACACACGCTGTGAGCTTCCACGGCTTGCTTGATCCATGCGCACTCGCCCGTGAACATATCGGGTTCTACGTAAGAGGGGTGAACTACATCCATTGTAGCTGCGGAATCACGAAGCACTCGGCACTCTTTCCCGTTCACGAGGAAGTCTCGCATGTAAGGCTCGAGAAGCTTCATGTTCTCGTCAGTGCTGCATAATGACAAAAACACGACTTTTGTTTTTGTTTCTGGACACTGCGCCGAAAAGTGACCCGGCTTCTGGCACGTATAACACACGCGCGCTTGCCTCCTCTCGAACCGTTTTCTGCGTTCGGCTTCGGCTGCCGCCGTCTCCTTACGTTCTGTCGGACTGCTTTCACTCGCATCCGCACTACGCGTGTCCCCCCTTGCTCTCATGGGTGTGAACTTCGGCCTCTCAGACTTGGAGCCAAATTCACCCTTTTGACCGTCCTTAGCTCCGCGAGCCCGACGCGTCACAAACTCCTCGGCTAGCTCGGCGGCTTTAGCTACTGTACTAACGTCTGGCCTATCCAAGACCCAGTACCGCACGTTCTCAGGTAACCGACTATAAAACTGTTCCAGCCCGAAACACTGCAGAATTTTCTCGTGGTCACCAAACGCTTTCTCTTCTTTGAGCCACTCCTGCATGTTTGACATAAGCCTGTAGGCAAACTCTGTATATGACTCGCTTCTGCCTTTTTCATTTTCCCGAAACTTCCGACGGAACGCCTCCGCTGACAGCCTGTACTTTTTTAGCAGACTCGATTTCACTTGGTCGAAATCCTCTGCCTCCTCTCTCTTCAAGCGAGCGACTACGTCGGCCGCCTCGCCGTGTAACAAAGTGAGCAAGCGCTGTGGCCACGTTTCCCGAGAGAACCCCTGCTTCTCGCACGTTCGCTCAAAGTTAACCAGGAACAAACCAATGTCCTCTCCAAGCTTAAACGGCCGCATCAGGTCAGTCATTTTGAACGATACTCGTTCTCCTGCACCGTGTGCCTGACTTCCATTACGAGCGCGTTCCATCTCTACCTCGAGACGCTTCATTTCCAAAGCGTGTTGACGGTCGCGCTCTTCTTTCTCTTTATCTTTTTGTTCTTTACGTTCGCGCTCGTCTTTCTATTTTTGCTCTTTACGTTCGCGCTCCTCTTTTTGCTCTTTACGTTCGCGCTCGTCTTTCTCTTTTTCTTTTTGTTCTTTACGTTCGCGCTCGTCTTTTTCTTTTTGCTCTTTACGTTCGCGCTCCTCTTTTTCTTTTTGCTCCCTCTCCTCAATGGTCTTAAGGCATTCCGACAGCTCGTCATCCTCAGCCTCCAACTCAAGAATAGCCCTTAGCAGTTCTGGTTTTCTGAGTTTGTCTGAGACATCCAGACCCAACTCTCTTGCAAGCTCCAGCAATTTCGGTTTGCGCAACGACTTCAAATCCATGGCTGCTCCGAATGCTGCTTTCTCTACTGCCTACTATTGTCTTGCCGCAAACTAACCCGGCAGCAACGACAACCACAATTACCAGCTCTGTTTCTGACACTAACAAAAGCCTGGCAAAACTCAGAAGAAGAAAGTCCCGCACTCACCAAACCTCGCAGCCAAGAATTCAGCGCAGTCGTTCCGCTGCAGGCAACCAGTCATCACACAGGGCTCGTTGCACTGCTCCCGGATGGTCGTTGTGCTGCTCAGCATACAGTCGACCGCATATCTTCGCTGCTGGCCTCCGTTGTCGGGATCTCACCGCTGGCGACCAGTTGTTGCAAATGGGTTGCAAGCCCCAAGGGTAGCGTTGGCCTGGCGGCCTGGGGCACAGCTGGAAACATCCGAAGGTCCTGGCAAAGGATGAGTCGACTGGCAACAGAACAACTTGTTTATTCTGGCATCGCAAAAGAGCAGCCGGTCAGGGCGACCACATTACTCGAAGGAAGAAATCAAAGTCTCTCTTCTTCTTCTTCTTCTTCTTCAGTGATTGTTGGGAAGGATGAAAAGGAGGGAGACACGGGCTTGTCTACTGGAGGACTAGCCTCCACGCCCACTGCCGGCGTGTCGTAGAAAGAGGAGGGGAGGGGAAAAAGATTGAAAGGAAAGGGTAGGCGCGCAGCCGCAATGATAATGACGAATGACATACGCAGTCCCCTGTGGCCTATAGGCGGCCAGAGAGGCCGGAGGCCTCCAGGAAGGTGAGGAGGTGCCGGAGGGCTTTGGCAGGATTATGACAGCCGGGGAAGAGAAGGTGGTCCGCTGATGTGCAGGGGAGGCCCAGGGAGCGGTAGCCAGCCTCCATGATAGTCCTTGCGGAGACAAGGGCAGGGCATTCACACAGGAGGTGTTGGGCAGTCTCTTCCGGGTAAGTGCAGAAGGAGCAACCCGGGGAGTCAGAGAGGCCGATGCGGAAAAGGCGGGAGCCGGTGTTGGCGATCTCTCTTTGGCTCTCTTTGGCGTCCGGGGCAGCTGCTTTTATACCCACGGAGTCGAGGGCAAGAAGGAACGGCTCGGGATGAGTCGCACTAGACGGCGACGCACGGACATGTTGAGACGTGAAGTGACGCGTCCGCCGGGCCGGCGCCGGTCAGACCTCCTCGCCTCCCAGTTGGGGAGCTCCTCTCCCCGGCTGCGGCGCTTTGACAAGCGTGGGCACCAACATGCACACACACACACACGCACACACGACGACACGTGGCATTGAAACCTGCCTGGACGCGCTTGGCGGGAGGCGTTGCGGCAGCGATGAACGGGTCAAAATGACCGCCACTTTGAACGAAGCCCCGGCGTCCGTTGCATCCGCGCCGGCTGCGCGTCGTAGGCGAAACGTAACAGCGCACATTGCACACTACTTCCTACTAACAAAAGAAGGCAAACCCATTTGTGAAAAATGCGGAGATAAAATTACAGTACACCACATCTTATTCTCATGCACAAAACTTAAATCACTGAGTAAAAAGTATTTTACTTCATGCTAAAAAGAACACATTATTCTTCACCCAGCACTGATTTTAGATCAAGATGCACTCATTGATATCTCAATTGTCTGTAGCTTTTTAATTGAACCATGTATCCTTGAAAAGCTCCGAATACCGACTCTGCGCCTTGCTACATATGAAGATACACTTCAGCCACGTTGTCGTTCCT
>NC_135497.1:171112585-171150085 GCF_052857255.1 Amblyomma americanum | reverse complement strand
ACGAGGAAAAAGTTTTTTGCTTGCGCTGGGTACGTTGTCGTGGACGCTGTGTGACGACTATATCCGGACCGGGAACAGTATGGGGAATGGTTGTGTGGGTGAACTAGCTGACGCTGCTTTGCTTGAAAGAATTCCCTCCCGAACTTCGAAGAACTAATGGGGCAGATGCTCCGGGTAGCGGCGGTGAATAGGTTGAAAAAGCGTTTAACTCACGTGAAACCTTGAAGGTGCCGACGGTGGTTGTGCCGCAGACCTGACTACTGGAATCTGTAAGAACGATATGAAAAAAAAATTTAAACGACGTGCATCGCCTGTACAGATTTCTGAATTGGGAGCTACATTTCGTTGCAGTTAGGCCGAGGGACCAAACTCGCCGTCATCGTCGCCATCGCAGTGATGGCCTGGCCGGCCGAGTGAAAGGGCCCGAGACTCAGCGGCCGTAGGTCACAAAAGAGAGCGTTTATTAATGCAGCACCATAGTGGACTGGATGACGTTAGGACCATTGGGCACAAAATAGTCAAAACATCAGCACACATACATAAAACAAGTGTAAACATAATCCACTCATCACAAAAAGAAATAGAATTACGCTATACAACAGTTACCATGCGACCACATGCCGACGCGTGCAGCTACAAGCCATTGCAAAGAACGGGCACGTCCCGCTGTGGCGTTGGCCGAATGTAAGGCTTCTGCCGAGCTTCTAGTTCCGCACCTATAGGCGACTGGAATCTATCTTAGCCCGGTGAAATTTTCTTTTGGAATGAGAAAAAAAAAATTTTAGAGAAAATTAAGCGCAGATTTTGCCATTGGTTTCTGTGCTAAGCACTTCGTGGTTACCGAACGTTATTGAATTTAGGTTGTTGGGAACGGCCTAGTGGTTCATGCAATTAAATACACTAACGTGGCGCAGTAAACACTGAAAAAATAATAGCAGGAATCTGGGGAAGAAAATAAATCTATAGAAGGAACCACCTTCGTTTCTGGGCCATGTTACGAGACATGAGAAAGGGCTCTAGTCATGAGGAACACTCGTCTTCAAATCCTTTTCTAGAAACGCTAGATGTTTGTCCGCAATATTTCAAAATATGGACATAAGCAAGCTTTTCAAGCAAACATTCACGTAGAAAAAAAAATTGATGATGCCCTAGCTCTGTTAAGCCAGGATATACGTAGCGAAAGTGCGGCAACATCTGGTTCGGAAGAGTTAATATATGAAAGGCGCGCATTCACTACATGCGCCTTTATTCACGGTTAAACCTTGAGCCGTCGTGGCGGAGTGGTAGCTTCTCCGCCTCAAACGCCGAAGGCCCTTGTTCGATGTCCAGCCTCGACACAGCGTTTTTTTTTTATTCAGTGAGTGTGCGAGGGGGGGTGGGGGGTGACCACGTGGTTGGTCACGTGGTAGGTCACGTGGTGCGGAGCAGCTGCCGGCGGCGTGGCGTCGTGGCTGGTCACGTGGTTCGTCACGCGGTTGGTCACGTGGGCGGTTTCCAGAGAATGCGCAGACCGACGAGGCGCGCGCGGCGGCGGCAGCGGCTCCGGCGCGTCAGCTGTGCCCTGTCTGACATCACTGCTCCTCGCGCATGCGCAGCACGGCTCTCCAGGAGCCGCGCGAAACTGCTCAACCTCGGCCAGTGTAGCTTACGCTACAAAACATTTCGCAGCCTTTGCCGAGCTCGACTTTACATGACGTTTAGTGGACTTTAGGGGAGCGGACGGATCGCAGAGACCGTTTGCTTGAAGCGCAAGCCGTCGTGAAAAGCCTGCGGATCAAGTAGTGATAAATTTGACTGTAGCCGTGGTGCCTCTTTCAGGCGATCTCTGCGCCGTCATATTGGCTCATTAGTGGAGCTATTCACCGATGTGGCTTGAGGTGGTTCCAATATGTTATCAGGATTTTCGCAGTGCGTCGAAACACACAAATATACGTTACGTTGAGTGGCTAGTACAATTTAGTCTGGCTTCTGAGAAAGAACCCGAAGATGCGCCACAGGCAACACAGTCTATTCAGAAAAAAAAGAGGACGCGAGGTCAGGTTCTAACAATGTCATTCGCCACATGAAAGACCTTAGAGCACGTATCGCTATTAGACAAAGCAATAAGAAATGTGGTCATTGACACTTCGCAATCACCATGCCTTTTTTCTATCAAATGTCACGGAAACCCACTGAAATGAAATCGTGCCTGCATCTTGTATAATGGAGATTTTGAGGACGCAACCTAAAAGCCCTTGAGGAGGACTGAGAAACAGTGTGGTTCCCCTACATGGACCTTTTCTTTTGCAGCTGCAGCTGCGAGTAGGGAAACATAACAAAGAACACTCATGGACTACACAAAATTGAAAGTTCATGTAAAGTAAGGTGTAACACCAAACGAATCACGAATACTATGACAATGTTCTGAGAACAAAGAACAACGTGTATAGTACACATATAGTCGCGGGGTTTGAATCCACAAAGCAAGTTCTTCTACAATTGTTGGCTCGCGTCACTTGTCTTAACGAATTTCAAATGGTCTCGCATCAAAAATGTGTGCCCCATGACTCAAGTTTGATAACTTTGCCGAAAATCGCATTGTTCTGAATAACACTTAATTCAGCGCATGCATGGCGTAAACGGCACAATTTGGATTCAGAGACGGGTAAGGGAAACGGGAACCTTAATCCCTCTTTTGATATCGCAATGCAGAAAACACAGAATTTGCACTGATGTTTTTTCTACCCATTGGAGCTGCGTAGATCATTCACACTGTACTTGAGGCTGTTTCCCAGCTGTAACCCTCACGCGATAAACAATAATAGCAATCATCAATTATCTTACTTTGCTTTGATTCGGTTTCATTTAAAAGAAGCCTTACGGCACATCTATAGTGCGTGCACGCCTCTGAAGAAGCATATTAGCAAATAGTCAGTGCAATGGAACCTCTCACGTCGACTGTGCCTCAGTCACTGGGCTGTATACTTTTTCTCACGCAGAGAACTGCCACTGTCATTACATTAAGACGCTCACAATCCGTCTGTTATCCTCAGCATTCTATTCCCGCTTACATAATTTGGCAATTCCGTATGACTTCTCTTCTGGGCTGGCCTTCGGCCCCCCTGCTTCGGTCATGACCTTCGAGAGAAATGGGATTAACTGTTTACGAAGTGTGTGGCCTAACCGCCCGCGTTTTTAAGCTCTTATTTTCTACTACGGCTTTGGAATATCTCTCTTCCTTCAAAACCAAAACTCCATTGCATTTGTAAAGAGATTATTTGTACATATGTCGTGTGTGACCAGTGCAACGTGTGAACGCATGTGTGGTTCACGGGAAAAAGGAACACATTTTTACACTAAAACATGCATATTATAAAGGAGAAACTGGCGGTTCATGCAAGGATAAGAAAATAAATCTTTTTGTCGCTCAAAAAAGTAAGTATCGTCTGCAATGCAGTTAAACTTTCTGGAACAACGCAGAAATCACGTTCTGTAATCCCTGTGGCAAATACTACAGAAGTGAACTCATGAGTTGAAAATGCATTTCATTGCGCGGAGCACTCTCTGCAATTCGGCCCATACCGGCGAAAGCGGTTAAGAGCCAGATAATGTGTCCACGTGCACGCCACGTCTGTTATATAAACTACTGTGGGAAAGCATGCTAATACATTCTACAGAGAAATCACTCGCAATTTTTTCTTTTTGTTTTCTCCACCGATGAAGTCAGGCAGGAGAAATCAGCAAAGTGCAGAACAACGGGGTTATGCGAGCGACACACAAAAGCAGCCAACCATTTCTTGGCGCCTTCTCCCCCTGCGCCGGGGGTCACTAACGTTATTAAACTATACAGGACTTTCTGCCATTATTTAGCCCCAAATGCCGTAACTTGCATACCGCACCTCATGCTCAAAGGCGGAGAGCCGTACAAGTACTTCATCGGTCCGGAAAATTATTTGCACGAAGGAACTTCTAGGCGCGTGTTCTTGCGGTCATCATACGTGCACGTCCATTCCTGCTGTGCTGTGTTTTCACGTCAAGTTATCCGCATTGATGGCATGCTGTTGCCTAAAACCTCTGTCACGAAAAGTGACACTTGCACATATTCAGTGGCGCGGAGAGGAATGTTCCCCTGAATCGAAAAATCGAACACCACCTAGTCTGAAAATAGCGCGCACTCTCGGAGATCTAGTTGTGAAGTTTCTCGAAACCAATAAGGGCTGCAGAAATCTCTGTCCACATGCTGAGGGATTGGTTGTTTAGTGTCCGCAGACGTGTGTACTCATACAGCATAAATGATTACTCGATTTTTGCTTGTGAACTCGCACTGCTGAAAATGTGATAGAGGTACATTTCAACTACATTACTCCAGAGGCGCGCAAAACTAGTTCATAGGAATATTTTGCGTCAGGACATTAAACAGCATCTCTAAAATGCCGCTCTAAATTATCAAAACGATTAATACAATGGATCTTAGACTTTATTGTTTGGCAGGCTGATATTCACCATTAAAGAACAAAGGCTATGACTTTGCGATAACAGCCCTCAGCAACAGGGTAACTATTACTGGCGCCACATTGTCTAGCATATTGGTTCATGCAAATGTACCAGGGCCTCTGTATGTCTCTTCGAGGGAGCTGGTTTGTGTTTAGGATTTATATGGTTCGGGTTCCGCTGCTTTAGTTTTATTTTCTAGCATATTAAGCAATAATTCTTGGGCTAATTATATTCTTGCAAAGCTCCACTACAATACAACGTATAAAATTGCCGATTCACGACATGGTCGAGTACATGTCTCATACCAAAATTTCAGCAACAGTTGAATTACATATTGACTTCTGTGTACTCACAGAGCCGTGCCCAACTTGAGGAGGTTCTCCCTTTATGGCGTCGCAAGGCACCGTTGATGAGAAAAGCTGTGCAAGTCTCCATATCTTTTCTTTTCTCCCAAGTTAGTAACGACTGTACCGGAAGTTTTTAATGCATCTCATTCATTCTATTCGTTAACGGTGCACTCAATGCTGCTATACACATTTCGGGAAAAACTCTACCGTTTCCTAATGCCTCTCCTTGCATCTTGTTTCAGCCCAAGAGAGACGCACTCAGTCTCATCCCGTGGTGCCCGACGCCACGCAAAAGGAAGAAGAACCGCCGGAGGAAGGTGGCGCCAGACAAGAACACGCAGGCTGCTGTCCACCATTAGTGACGCTGGCATGCGCCCTCTCTGCTGCCGTGCTGGTGTTACTTCCAGCTGCTGTATTAATCGGTCTTCGGTTAAGGACGAGATATTACCGTACGTACCCACCACACAGTTACCTCACGTACTGGCGGGAATGCTACCATATTTGAATTTCAGATGTGATGCAGTGCATACATATCGTGAGCAGACATAGCGAGACGGGGTTATATTTCCTGTTGACCCTTTATGGGTAAAAACTGGTTGGAACGGCAAAACCGTTCACGCGCAAGCATGGCGCCTTTGACCCTCCTGTTTTACTGCTGTGTGCGTAAAAGACTTCGAAGTGCTGTCGATAATTCAGTAGTTTCTTCAAGGGACCAACAGGTTCATTGTGGCGTCACCCAATACCACTTGAAGTTTGCAGCATTCAAGTAAAATCTTCGTACACGTGCAAAAAGCTGAAAACAGTACACATGCAAAAAAAGCTGAAAACTTGCTTGCACTCTTTGGTATAAATTAGCATGCGAATGCATGAAAAAGCTGCGGACTTCCATGCCCTGTTTTGTATAAAACATGTTGTAGTATTACTTCTGTCTATACCAGTGGTAAACCCACAAACGCAATTCCTTGCCACGTGCAAAGGGTCTTCAAGCGCGATTCCTAGCTGGCGTTAAAAATAAAGAAACAACGCTTACTTCTGCAACCGGTAGCTAACCCTGGGCACCTGGCGCAGCAACACACGTGTTTTTTCATCCCCATTCTTATGCTCACACCATATGAATA
This sequence comes from Amblyomma americanum, assembly GCF_052857255.1. Taxonomy (NCBI): domain Eukaryota; kingdom Metazoa; phylum Arthropoda; class Arachnida; order Ixodida; family Ixodidae; genus Amblyomma; species Amblyomma americanum. The sequence goes on along the minus strand of NC_135497.1, from coordinate 171,144,147 downwards.
TTTTTTAAAAATTGCTTATATTTGTTAACTAAGCTTCCTTCCATTTTTCCTACTGCTATTATTCTACTAGGCACATGTCGCATGAAAGTCAAAGAAAGATGCAAAGTATTAAGCAGAGCATAAGTGCGCCTTATATGAGATTAGGAATTTAGTTGCCTTACACATACCAAAGTATTATCACGGAGTAAACAAAACGCACACGATGTCCTAGTTTGCCTAGACCATTGGCATCGCATGCTCTGCGTGCGTTTCCGTGAAGAGCCATGTCTAAATTTATACTACTATTTAAGCCCGCTCGAAAACTTTAAACAAGCTTAAGTACGATGTGTGGCGCCAGTAAGGTGAACAATTTCTTTTCAAACTTAACGTTTTAACAATTTTTGGTTAATTCACAAGCAGCGGAGCTTCCACGCAAGTAGTGCACGATAGCGGAGGTGGCCATACTGCACAGACCAGCTTAGGGAAAGGCCAAAGTGACACTTGGTGAACGTGGAGCCCATGAGAACTCAACCGCTCGGTAATGAAGTCCTTCGAGGAGTTTCGTCTATTTATCGAGCGTTATTCCTTGAGCCAACTACGTGAACACCTTCAGCTGTGATGAACCGCATTTGAAATCAACCTGTGAATGGAGTGATCTCTTGCCCTTTTCTTTATTATCACCAATATAGCCTACAACCATAGAATCTATCGAGGTTACCTGATAAAATGCAGTGCAGTTGGCAGTTTATGGAGTTTGAACAGTATTACACACAAGCTCATCGTAGCTGCAGGCACAGTGCAGACAGTTTGTCTTTTCCTTACAAGTGCACATGTTCTCACACTCTTGACATTTGTAGTGCAACAACAGCTAGGGGCACGTATGGAAGTGCAGGGTCCCTTAAGATGCGGTAGTAAACTGCCTCACGTTGAGAAAAAATTCACCAAGTAAAATTCAGCTGTGTTTCCAGCGTCGTCCTGTCCACTCTTTCCTCTTGTGAACGCATCTTTTCTGCTGGTTTTTTCTGTAACTGCTCTATCAGTAACATGCTTTCGCAGTGCGACCATTCGAAGCGCTGAATGTCATTAATATGAACAGTTTGTCGCAGTTAATCTGGGAAGTCATCGTTATTACTGGCCAAGTCCACATCTGAGATCACGGTAGCTTCCTTGTTCCAAGAATGAGCACCTGGCATATTTTCGAGCATTGAAACGTCTTTCATTGTGCCTATGGCCCAGTTTAATGCATACAGGGGAAACCACAGCTACGGAGGAAACCACAACAAAAAACGCAGAATTCCACACAGGAAACCACAAACAGCCGGAAACCACTGCTGGGTGAAAACTACATATTTTTTGCGTTCATGCCGCGTTCCACATGAAATTTTTTATATTCTCCTTCATTAGATAAAGAACTAAGACGTATTATGAAAAAAATTATATTCTTTTTAGGGCCAAAAACGTAAAAGGGGTTAAGAAAGAACAGATCCAAATTGTTTTACCTGTGCACCTCTTGCGTATCTGTAGGAGCAGCGCAGGTAACAAGACACACGGAGAAGGAGACTGACACGGGCGCTGTGTGTCTTGTTACCTGGGCTGCTTCTACAGATAAGCAATACCAACCAGCCCGCCCCATCGCTCTTGTTTACCTCCTGCGACGGTCCTTCTTCCCGGCGTTTAAATAAAACGTGTGTATTATGAAAAATATCACATTACTGCGCTCATGTGCCACCACACTCCAGCGCTCCCAACAGCGTATTAGAAGCGTGGCCGCTGACTGTGCCCAAGTGAGTGGCCGCAGCTCCGTTCGACGGTGTGCGCATTGATACACGAAAAACGGAGGCTACCCTAAACTATGCGACTTCGCTGCTTTTCCTTCCTTGTTTGTTTTTTCCGTGCGATAGCACAATAAAAGCTCTATCCGAATTGGCTGTCGGCGGTAGAGGCAGCGATGGCGTGGAGGTAGAGCATCCGCCTCGCGAGCAAGAGGGCCGAGGCTCGAATCCCGGTGCCGCGCAATTCTCCACCGGTTTGAAAAAAAGAAGAAAAACTCCGTGTGTCGATGGAATTGCATAACCGGGCCTGGGATACTGCCTGATCTCAGTGACCAGAACCGACCAGGCACTCCCTCACCACAACAGGATTTGTAGTACTTGTGTAGTACTTCGCTTGGTGTAGCACTTCGCCATGACCTTCTATGAACAAACCAATTAACGCTCGGCCCTCAGTCCCCCGCGGCTGCGAATCAACTGACCAAGGCGGCGGTCAGACCTGTGACATGCAGCGGAGGGTGCTAAAATTCTCTGGCTCCGGACAGGCCGCCATTGGAAACTGAACCTGGAAGCGTTTAGCGCTGGAACCTTATGGGATGTCACAGGGCTTAGTTAGGTTAGGACAGATGAAGCGTATCAGCACTAAGGGGCGGGCACGTACCGTACTATCGTGGATTAGCGGACAGACGAGAACTAGGTGCGGTATTCCTCATCACTCATGATACAGCAGGCAAAACCGCTCTATATCATTAACGAGCGAATCGCAGCTATCGTAGTTAGGCTTAATAAGAGGTACCAGCTGAAGGTGGTGCAGGCCTACGTGTCTACATCCAGCCATGGTGACCAGATCGTTGAAAGCTTCTATGAAGGCATGCAATCCGCAATGAATAAAGTAAAACCGCAGAGCACTGTACTCATAGGCGACTTCAATGCGAAAGTAGACAAGAAGCAGGCTGGATAGCCGGCGGTAGGCGGCTATAGCATAGGCTCCAGGAATAACAGGGGGGAATTCGCAGAGATGCATAAATTACATATCATGAACACCTTCTTCCGGAAAAAAAGAACAGGAAGTGTACGTGGAAGAACCCCAATGGAGAGACTAAAATTGAAATAGACCTCGTACTATGCGTTCACCCTGGTATCGTGCAGGTTGTGCATGAAGGTCATCCGAAAGGTGCGTTGTAGCGACCGAATAATCGTGAGGTTAAGAATTCGCCTAGATTTGAAGAGGGAACGGAAGAAACTAGTGAAGTGGATGCGCATTACGAGTTAACGGTAAGAGGGAAAGCATAGAAATTCAGGATATCGCTGGATAACAATTATTCGGCTTTAACTCAGGAATACGATCTTAGTGTTCAAACAATTAGCAGTATTCTCACTGCTGTCATTACGGAGTGCGCAATAGACGTAGGTGGTAATGATGTTCGACAGAATACCGAGAAGCTATCTCGGTAGACGAAATATATGATTAAGAAGCGCCAAAGCATGAAGGCGTCTAACCCTAAAGACATAATAGAAATGGCAGAGTTGTCAAAGTCCATAAATAAGCGCACGGTAGCCGACATAAGGAAGTTTAATATGGACAGAATCGAGCATGCTCTAAAGAACGCAGGTATCCTATAGGATCAGTGAAGCGGAAACTAGGCATATGTGAAGACCAGGTGTATGCGTTAAGAGACAAAGCGGGCGATGTCATTACTAATATGGATCAGATAGTTAATAGAGCCGAAGAGTTTTACACAAATCTATCTAGTAGCCAGTGTAATCAGAACGTAAATGAGAGACGCAGTAACGCACATCAATGGGACATCCTGCCAGTAAGAAAAGAGGAAGCAAAGAAAGGCTTAGAAGCAATGCAAAGGGGGAAAACAGCAGGTGAGGATCAGGTAACAGCAGAGCTGTTGAAGGACGGAGTGGAGATTGTGCTAGAAAAACCAGCCACCCTGTATATGCAATGCCTTATGGCCTAGAGCGTAGCAGAAGCTTGGAAGAAGGCTAATATTACTTTAATTCATAAGAACGAAGATGCCAAGGACTTGAAAAAATACAGACCAATCAGCTTACTGTCGGTTGTCTACAAGGTATTTATTATAAGGTAATCACTAATAGAGTCAGGGAAACCGTAGACTTTAATCAGCCAAATTATTGGTAGGCTTTCGTAAAGAATATTCCACTTTATATCATATTCACATTATCAATCAGGTTATAGAGAAATGCGCAGAATATAATCAACCTTCATATATAGCCTTCAATGATTACGAGAAAGCATCTTACTCAATGGAAATCTCAGCAGTCATGCAGGCATTGCGTAATCAGGGTGTAGAAGAGTATTAGGTGAAAATACTAGAAGATATCTATACCGACTGCACAGCTACATTCATATTTGAACAGAGCAATAAAACTACGGGACACAACGAGGAATTTTTTTTGTTGTGTCCGTAGTTTTATACCGCTGTTCAAATATGAATCAGTATCAGCTTGCCCGGTTCGCAGCCTTAATGACTGCACAGCTACCATAGTTCTACACAAACTCAGCAATAAAATTCCAATAAGCAAGGGTGTCAGGCAGGGAGACACAATCTCGCTAATGCTATTCTCTGCTTGTTTACAGGAGATGATCTCAGGCCTGGATTGGGACCAGTTGGGGGTTAAGAGTTAATGGACAATACCTAAACAATTTGCGATTCGCGGATGATATCGCCTTGCTAAGGATCTCAGAAGATGAACTGCAAAGAATTATAAATGAATTAGACAATGAAAACAGGATGACTGGTCTGAAAATTAACATGCAGAAAACCAAACCAATGTTCAACAGTCTCGCAAGGGAACAGCAGTTCACAATGGGTAGCGAGGTGCTGAATGTGGTAAAGGGATACATCTACTTAGGGCAGGTAGTAACCGCTGATCCGGGTCATGAGAGGGAAATAACTCGAAGAATAAGAATGAAGTGACGCGCATATGCATATGGCAGGTTCTCTCAGATCATGAATGGCAGTCTACCAATATCCCTCAAGAGAAAAGTATGCAACTCTGTCTTATAGGTACTCACCTACGTGGCAGAAACGTGGAGGCTAACGAAAAGGGTTTAGCTTAAGTTATGGACAACGCAGCGAGCCAAGAAAAGAAAAATGATAGGGGTAACGTTAAGAGACCGGAAGTGGGCAGAGTGGGTGAGGGAACAAACGCGTGTTAATGACATCCTAGTCGAAATCAAGAGGAAGAAATGGGCTTGGGCTGGGCATGTAATGCCAAGCCAAGATTGCCGCTGGTCCTTAAGGGTAACGGAGTGGATAGAGAAGGCAAGCGTAGCAGGGGGCGGCAGAAAATTAGATGGGCGGATGAGACTCAGAAGTTTGCCGGCATATAGGGTGAGCGCAGCTGGCAAAGGACAGGGTTAAACGTGGGAGAGGCCTTTGCCTGGAGTGTGCGCAGTGAGGCCGGTGATGATGAGGATGATGGCCTGCCCATCAATTATCGCAGATCACGGTGCGCACTTTCCATATTCCGGCAGAATGTGCTCACACAAATTCAATACTATGCTGAGAATGACGTTGGCTGCTCACTTCGAAGCGGGGAGCGCGTGCGCTTCGTTCGTTGAAAAAGTGTTGGGAAGAACTACAATAGCTGGAAAGCTCATCCACGTGCTTTTCTTTCTTTTATATTTTGCGGGCTTTCTTGAAATACTGGAAAAAAGTACCATGCATGGGCTACGTTGGTAGATAAAATTTGATCTATTGTTTATTAACCCCTTTTACTAATTAAGGGAACGCTCTTGACCCTGATGTGAATAATAAAAATATTGCGTGATTAATCTTAGCTCATTAATTAATTGTGCGGATTTTAAAAAATAGTGTGATGACACGGGAAAGAAACAATATTTGGTTGGCCTCACGGAGCTGCGATATGCAGTGCTTTTTTAAGTCTGGTTGAAGTTACGTGAACATGCGGGAGTTGTGGGGTTTGATCCCCAGCGCCGCCGGGTACCCACTGGTGACACAATGGGTACAAGCTTTCCCCTGCCTGGTGCTCGGCTTCTTTAGAATGAAATGCTTGGGAAATGAATCTCCGACCCAACCTTGTGAAAAAAAGGGCCACAAATGGGCTTGTACCGCACGAGGAGGATTTAACGTGGTTGACGGCGGAACTTATCGCTGATCCGTCAAGGCGACTGTGTTGCCTTAACCGTTTATAAAAAAGAAAGATGCTCATGGCAGTGATGTAGGCCGGCTTTTCCTGCTCCGATCGAGCCTTTCATTTTTATGAAATTCTGGTTCCTATAGAGCCTTCCGGTTGAAAGAATTCAGACTGTTCTTTGCTGCCACGGGCCCGCCGGAACTTGTGCAAGTTTCAGCTTGGATACTGGACCAGCCTGGCTACGACAATACACACAACAAAAAGTTTATTGGTGACATATTAGCTTGCGCCCAGCCATGGCAGGTATCTGAGGAAGCAGTCCATATGCTACAGTTTTCGACGGTGTATCCGCTATAAATGCACTAGTGCTGAAAATTAAACTAGAAAAGTATCAGTTAGCTATCGCTTGGTGCCCCTCTTCTCTCTGGCAGTCTTTCTGAAAAGTCAAGTTGTTTAAACGAAACCTGCCGTAGTCTTTTGTGTTTCTTGTTGTCCGAAAAAGAAAAGCAAAAGTGATCTGCAGATATAGCTTAGCTGACACGCTCTCCGATGCTCAGTCGGCAGCACTGCCTGTCATCATCTGGAGAGACATGTCAAAAATCTCTTGCGTAAGCAAGCTTGCTGGCCGTCTTTTTCAACTGTTCGTTTGCCTGCCTTGTGCTTGGACGAACTGAAGGAAGACTGCATAAAAGCAAGGCTTATACATCTCCTGAAATAGCTCCAAAGCACACCAGGTTTCACTTTGCACGTCGACTTGAGGTTTTTGGTTTGGTTTCTTCGTGCAAGTCGTGATGACCGCAACGTCCTACGACGAATCCTCTTTGCCCTCCGTGGCAATTGGACCAATGCATCTGATTCATGCACGTGCCTCCCATTGATGCAGCGATTTTGGTCGTCCTAAACGAAGACACTTATTGCCGCCTCAGTTTTGCTGCTTCCACGGGCCTTTCCGCCTAGATGACTCTGCATGGACAATTTGCACCTTTGAATTCACTGCACGTTGAATTTGTAACTGAGCGAATCTTTAAGAACCAGCTTCCATATCACATTGCGCTATTGACAAGCCCCTTGTGATCTGATTTCGGGTTTTTCCGTTGTCAGAGCAGAGTCACAAGTTTAAGAGCCCTTTTTCGCCGTATCGTGCCGGAAGCTTGACCCTTCTTTATAGCCACTTCCTACCGAAGACGGGGCTCACGAGACGAGACTTTCAATCGCGCCTCTTCATCACTCGTCGAACGCACAGGTTTCTTTAGCTTGGTCCGTCAACGTGCAAGAGGTGGAGTGGAAATAAGAGTAGAATGATCCTTTTGTACATGGGAGAAGGAAAGAGAAGTAGCACCAGGTCTCAACTGCCTCCAAGGATGGCGCAGAAGTTGTACTGAGCAGCAATGCCAGCAATCGAGAATTAATCGCAAGGTGTGTGTGTAGAGGCGTGCAGAGCTATTATTTATTTATCTTATTTTCCAATACTCCCGATCTCAACCAAAAGCCTACCGGACAGGCAATTTATTCTGCAAACCATTTATTCTTCTCGTGTAAGTACACGGTGGAGTGAGACCAATAACGAAAAACTAACAGGATTCAGGGAGATACAAACGATAAAGTACACGAAATGCTATATAAAACAAAGGAGAGTAAAATGAACAGCACGAGAACATCATAGAAAAAAGCAAAGCTGGAAATGTTGGAGCAATAAGAAATTAATCAATTTGAATTGCATATATTGTCAGTGTTAGATAAAACAGAATCGGGAACAAACATAAGAATCGTAAAAATTCCTTGTAATGAGCTCTTGCTGTGAAACGAACGGGGGTAATCAATATGTCTGCGTTATTGACGACTTTAGTTCATTCCATTCTCTGATTACCGGAGGAAAAATTCAGTACCTGAAGGGGACGTTATAAAAAAAATACTCGGCGCATGCTCATGACGGCGGCATGTTATTCTAGATTACGAATATGAAACGTACATGATATCAATTTGGTACTGACGATCCAGAATTTAACAAAAGAATTTCACTCATTGTTGTTTTGGTCTCGCCGATAATGTGTCAAGGTCTGAGCTACATAATACACGTGAAGAAGATTTAGTGCGACGGTTTTACTTTGAGGAAACCTGGTTACTTTTTTTTTCGGACCATCAAGTTTGGCTATGCTGATGACGTATTCTAAAATGCTGTTACCAAATTATGGTAGCGTTTTGTAAAATAAATCTCGTAAAGGATTTGCAGTGCATATGTTGTATAACTCTTGCAAAGGCCTTGCAATATTCACTGGAGCGAACTTTAAAGGGACACTGAGGAGAACCCTATCAAAATTTTTTTGTTAGCAATATCTGATAGTTCGGCATTTCATGGCTTTGTTGACGCTTGTCCGGGAGCGAAAGATGCATTTATTTCAAAGAAATTTTGATTCTAAGTTGAAAAATTTTTTTCCCGCCGGTCCGATTCAAACTCGAGAACTCTTATGACGACACGGAGAACTCTTATGACGACACAGAACGGAGTGACGTGAAACGTGACGTAAACGGAGACTCCGTGATTTCTGGCGGCTAGCGGTGCGGTCTAGCAGCTGCCGAAATGAAAGCTACCGCCGCCGCACGTTGAAGGCATCTATCGGGGGTCGCCACCGTCGCTTCGTTTACGTTTGCACCGGCGTCTTGCCAGCGTTACGATGGATCCCGAACCCGACGACGTAGTTCTCGCAAAAACTCTGGCCTGCATTTCAGCGATCTCAGCCCCACAGAGCGTGCGATGCTTTTAAGGGAGAACGGTTAGGTTAGGCGCCGGCGGGTGGTTTCCCCCTTCCTCAGAGAGCAGCCGTTGCAAACTAAATATAATAACCCCAGTGCGGGTAGTCGCAAGGGGCCAGGACAAGGTCGGCGCCTTGCGCCCATCGGAGGCTGGCCGGGGCTTTGGGGCCAACAGATTGTGATTCCTTGAACGGCGCGGTTGCACGGCGCAGCAGGCGGCGTGGAGGTCTCCCACGGTTGCAAGGGCCAAGTTATTTATTTATTTTTTGCCTCAAAAAACAAATGGGTGCTCGAGGGCGGTCGCGTTTAATGTCGGCGGCTTGAAACCAAAGCCGGCGCACGACGCTTCAACGGCTTCCGCCAGATCCAACGGGTCCACTGGATCTGGCTATCTCGCCAACTTGCATGTACAGTACCTTCAGATATTTAGTGTGAATGGATTAAAATAGCTGAGCTCGAAAAGAACAGCTCCGCCCAACTGCCGCAGCTATTGAATATAACGCGCACCTCGCCGCGGAGCCAAATCAGTCTGGCCGGGCCGGCGGCGGCTGGCGCACTCGGCGCGAAATAGATACATGCTCCAATCTCCCCGCCAGTGCGGTCAGAGTGCGCCGAAGCCGCCGAACGCGTCAGCGGTCAAGCGCAGTTGGAGTCTCGCTTTGACCGACGTGACTTCGCCGTGCAGCGCGCGCGCGAGAATTAACAGAGCCTGCGCTTAACCGCTAACCAACGTATTCAGCGGCGGCATCCATGGGAGCCACTGAAACCCCCCGCCCACTCACTCAATAAAAGAAAAGGAGTCCGGTGCCGAGGTTCGGAATCGAACCAGAGCCTTTCGCGTTTGAGGCGGAGACGCTGCCGCTCCGCTACAACGGCTCAAGTTACAGCCGTCAATAAAGGCGCATCTAGTGAATGCACTCTTCTGATGCAGAAATATCCGCCCTTTCGCTAGGTATATCCTTGCTTAACAGAGCAAGGCCATCAGCAATTTTTTTGAACTGCCTTGTACCTTGTCTCCCGTCCCTAATAAACGATTTCCGTTAAGTAGTTTGAAGTTGACTGGCACAGCCGGGAATGTTTCGCCGGGCAAGCGTGCGAATACACAAGTGCTGCCTTGTACGATCACCGACCATCGTGCCATCTTAGCTTTTCATCGACCGTGGCGATCATCTGAGAAGCCTTAACAGGCTCCTTCAAAGGTTAACTAGCACTTGAAGCGGCACTTGGAGTTCCTCTGCTGTTCGGCGCTAGTAAATCGAAACGCGTCAAAAACAAAACCACGGGGCACGCAAAGCTCATAGACGCGAAGCCATAACAAATCGAAATTCTCCTGGCCGCCTGTGGCGCTGCCAAGCATCCGTTTTTTTTGCTTCCAACATTCAGGTTGTCTTTTCCCTGCCTTACTTGAGTGATAAAAGTGCACTATTGGTTTTAAAACAAAACTTACTTCAATATTGATCTGCGCAACCTACCTTTGTCAGCCTCAGAGATTCGCGCGGTCCCAAGTAGGATGGAAAATTCCTCCAAGGTGGCGTCTCTTGTCCTATGGCGTCACCACGATACCTGTATTTTGGTTCTTGCTATTTTCTACGTTACAAGAGCTTTGTTTTCAGTAAGCGCGGCGTTTTTGTGATCAGGAGCTGATATTCTATCGATACAAGCCAACTTCAATTTCTCCTCAGTGTCCCTTTAAGCGCCTTTTAGATAAAATAGCTTTTGTGATGCAGTAGTAATGTTAGCTATGTGTGTTTCCCAATTAAGGTTTGACGTTAACATAATTCCTAAATATTCATGTTGGCAAGCCTTCGAAAAAGTCGTGCCATTATGATTTAGGTGAAGTGAGAGGGTTGTTTTCTGTTTTTATTGCCAGTGACACTGATTTGTTGACATGAACAGATATTTGCCACTAGGAGCACCATTCGGCGAGCGTCTTAAAGAAATCAGAAAGAACGAGATCGTTGCTGTGGTGTCAATTTCTTTTTATATGTCACAATCATCCGGGAACAATTAATTATGCGCCCTGCATTGTTGTTTATATCTCTAATTAAGATCAGGATCAGGAGTGCTGTGCAACTCCAGTAGTGACAGGGACGACATCAGATAACATATCATCGACCGTAACAAACTAGGAGCAGTGTATTAAAAAGTCTGTTATCGGGGCAGAAACTTCTCCCTTCGCAATAATCTGCTGTAGTTTTTCAATCAACTTGGTGTGACTCCCACAATGAAAAGGTTCAGATAATTCAAGTAAAATCATGTCGGTTTGTGAGTGGTTATTTGTAAATTTGATGTGGTCTTATGGTGCCAGCTTGAGAATACGAGGACCAAGGTCATGAACTACCTGTTAGTTGAGTGACGGCGGATAAGCCAGCTCTAAAACCGTGCTGTTAAGGCGATAGCACGTTTTCGTGTTCTAGAAAAAAGTTGTACGTTTGAAAATGATATGCTCTACTATTTTGCATGAAGTGCTAGTTAGCAATATAGGCCTGAAGTTAGCAACATTTATTCTGTCTTATGAAGTGGTATTATTTTACCCTATTTCCAGCCTTGCGGTAGATTAGAAGTTGACGGTGACTTAAGAAAAACCTGAACCAGATACTTGCTGCACTAATCAGCATATATTTAAAGGAGTCGTTTGGAATCACATCAAAACCTTTCACTTTTTTAAGCTTAATGTTGAGAACATTGTAGATATCGGTGTCCGTTATTATTAAGGAACCAAGCACGAAGGTACAAATCGATGGGAGAGTAGGAAGTGTACCGTTGTTTCTTGAGAGGGTTCACTGAAAGAACTCACTGCATATATCTGCAATTGTAATTTTCTCTTAGGTAGTCTGGTTGTTGTTGGTTGAGTACTGCGTTGATGTGCCAGAATCTGTGCGCGCAATTTTTTCGAGAATTTAAGAAAGGATACCTTTCAGTAGTATTGTTTAAAATATATTAGTTTTCCTTCAATTTCGTAACAGCAGACTAACAAGGTTAAGTATGGGTGGTTACGGGCTATTATTGTTAGCCCTACGAAGCCCTTTTACACGCTGCTTAGCATGAACGACTTCACGTGTGATTAATACATTTTTAACATGCTGTTTCTTCTATTTCATTGGAATATACTTTGTTACACAGTGTAGTACAATGCTTACAGTGTAGGTCAAAGCCACAATCAATTTTGATCAGTGGATTCTTCAGAAACTGTTTCTAAGAAAGGCTGTAATTCCTGCGACAGATAAGTTATGCGGGCGTGATCTGCTCTATTAAAGTTCCCAATTTTTTTGCTCTGAACAAGCTAGTATTGCTCTCATCGAAAGGGAATATGCGCTTAAGTACACTGGGATCAGATATCCGTTCGATAATGTCCATTTGTGCTTTACTTAGAGAAAAATAGTTACTAGAAGTATGAGGTCGAGGGTAATTTTTTTGTACACTCTAAGCACTAATACACCAGTATGGGAGTAAAAAGGGTGTGTGCTGTCCTCGAGTGCACTGCCTTCTGTTTAGAGTGCACCATTAATGCGAATTAGGTGAATAGCAGACTGGTTTCAGCCATGTTTTCAGCCAAGGTCGCCAGTGAGAAGATAATTTGGTTCCTGTCATTCGATGTATTTATGTTGCTACAACCGAAGAACAACCCCAGTGGATGGCATTTATTGAAATTAAAAGGGGTGCACGAGTACGTAAACCGCTCACAAATGAGAAAACGTGTTAGCGGTTAAATCGAAGACAGAAATGGAGACAAAGATGACCATGAGCTTTCATCTGAGGTTTTACTAGGTCTGTCCCTTTGATCAGTGGATGTCCTTGGCGCTAAAAATCAAGGAAGAACCATCTTTTACACCACACAAAACACTCAAAGAACATAGAACCATTTATTCCTCACGTTCCGGATAAAGCAGAGCGAAAAGACAGACCTTCCGGCAAAAAGTGACATTTCTCTATCTGGTAGTGCCGCTGAGGGATCGCTTCCACGTGATTGACGACCTGCGCGATGTATCGCAGAGACCTCAATTAACTCCCTTCATGTATTGCTGCTGTACTAGAAGGAAGGTTTGAATATTCGGTGAGGCAGTATGCAACGTTACACGCTGGCATCGCAAGCTGGCATCGCAATTTGCGGCACATGGCCAAGCTTGTCTGATACGGCGGTGACCAGCAAACGGCGTCCTTGTATAGTATAGCGTTGGTTTTTTCCTGCGCTGTCTTTTGACCTCCGGTCCACCAGCCTATAGCTGACTAGCTTGCTCGGACGATGGCATTGACTAGCTGACGAACTCGAAGACGATTAATATCTTATCGCTTTAGATAAGCAGCAAGCTTTCTGCGGGTGCCAGAGTTGTGTGCTTTCGAATTATGTTTGAGGCGGCTTACATCCGCAACGAGTACCTGCATTTTAGCGACGCGTGCCCAGTTATTTAGTTTCCACATTCCGAAAAGAGAAATATTTCATATGAGATGTTTATTACACGTTAATTGACATATTTATTGGCAGTAAAATGTAGCACTACTCATTCTGCAAACATGTATGAAGCTTTATGCCTGCCACTCTGTGATGTCATTTGCCTTGAGAGTGCTTTGCAAAGCAGCGCGCGTGCTTTGCGCGGCATAGTTGACTCTGTGTGTGACTTACGGGTGTTTTCCCTTTCCTTTAATTTATAATCACGTATTATTCAAATATTTCAATCTTTCGCTGTGCGTTCACTTGCAGTAGCTACTCGTTTATGTGCCAAGATCGAGGTTCTTAACATTTTTGATGGCGTTGAAGTGGCACTGACATTGCAGCAAAGGTTAAATCTTTGTGTCATGCTGTTATTAGAGCTGAGAAAACTGCTCCATATTTCGCTATAACCATCCTTCGATTAGGATGGCTTACTGAGATTCGAAGGAAAAACTCCCGTGAGCATGGATCAACGCAATAACGGTTTAGATTGAGTTAACAATACACTCTTTATGCATGGGTGACTTAGACAGGATGCTTGACGTGAAAACTAATGCCCTCTAAATATCGTTGCTTATCAGAGAATACCACGCTTGCTCGGCTTTTTCACCCCCACAAAATCCTCTTTGCGATGACAGCGTATTTGTACGTTACAGATAGAGCCTAAACTTTTGTAACTTTATTGTTTAGAAAAGAAGTTACTGAACCCAGGAAGTGGCTGTCTGGTTCCTGCAGAAAGCTTGTCGCTGAAAACACTAACGAACCACTGACTGTTAAAAAGCGCCGATTAAGCTTAATCCACGTAAAGCACGTTGTCAGTCCTTATCAGCATAAAACACTCTTACAGCTCAGTACATTGTGCTGTTATTCACTGATCCTTTGGCTCATTGTAGACCTGTTTGCAAGTATCCATGCTGTCTTTTGTGTGGAGCCGAGAGCCCTCACGAAATCTACAGAGATTTTTCTTCCAACTAGCTTTAATCCTTGGGTCCTTACTATATACGCTATCGCTGACGTCAGGAATCTCAGACTGCCGTTTCTCTGCCCTCATTTTCATGTTAATTATGGACGGTGTCTTGTGGCTCTCGGCGGACGCCCTGTTTTGCATAGATGCTTGCATGCAAATTCCAAACCGGCTGTCGTGTTTTTTATCTATTTATTTAGGTTTACTGCAATAGCTTCTCAAGAAAGTGTGGCATTGGCTAGTGCATAGCGCCGCGGGGTAATCCAGAAAGCAGCTAAAACTTAGGCGCTTGGTGTGTTTAGGGGAATGCAGACAGAATTTTTTGTCTTCAGAAGGCTAGCATACTTCAAGTTTTACTCGGGCATAGTTCCTCAATATGATCGGAAAATCAACAGTTCTTTAATATCTCTAAATGCTAGCAGCAGTCGATTACGCTTTATTCAAAGCCTTCAGAAACGAATAAATTCCGACAGCGTGAGAAGAAAATAAGACACAGCAGAGTGGCAGAACCAGCTGCCAACACAAGACCTAAAAATATGCCAAAAATTTTCAGCATATGTGAAGTTTAATATTTTGTACAGAGCTACTCCCACTGGTGGTCAAAAATTCTGGAAACATTCTTCTCAGGGCAGACATGTATTCACAATTTTATATGAAAAGAGTCGGATTTGGCTTCCCCTGAGAACAGAGAAATGGCTTGACATGAGGCTCGAAACATGGACGTTAAATTTTACGGCCGGTGGGATTCTGTATTAACTCCATTATGCATCTTTGTGGCGAGCAGGATAACGAACGTCTCAAGAGGCCATGACCATACAAAACTGGTCAGCTACCTCTGTTCCACTTTTGACGATGATAGCAATTCTTCAATCTCTTGAATATGTGCCGCACGCGGCAAAACAAAAATTGCAATTTTGCAATTCTGACAGTCTCTTCTCCGCCACGTAATTACACGTAGTGACCGAACGCTCCGCGAGTTCTACCTTGAACGATTAACAACTGGACGCCCCACTCCTGTTGTAGTCAACACAGTCCTGTGCGCGTATGTTTTTATTCCTCCAACATGAACTAATCACGCGCACAACCTGGACACATTTCTTATTGTGTAAACAGTTTGTGTATATTACCTCTCCTCCTATATTCTCTTCCTGTCCCCTCAACTCTCTCATTTCATTTCGCCATTCTGCCTGCTATCCTTTATTTCTGCTGCCCCAGCTCAGGTGCTTCAGTATCGATGGCAGATATGCCGGGGCTAGCAAAAACCTTTTCCTTCCTTTTTACTATTATTTTAATAAAAGAAACCATTTACTACTACTACTACTACTACTACTACTTCTACATTCTGATACATTCGGGTGTGGATTTTATCTTATTTTTAGTTTTCGTATTCTGCTTGAATATAATATTCCTGAAGGGAGAATGCCCAAGTTGTGGAGGTGGTGTAGGGGGGGGGGGGGGGGGGAATGTTTCCACTCTTCATTTTTTCTAGATACAGATTTGAAATCTTGGTTAGGAGTAGCGTACATGCCTTAGGAGTAGAGTTGTAAGGGTAGCGTGGTACCTTAACGAATCAAATCCCGCTGCAAACCCGTTAATAGAGTGCATTTACCTTTATTCGATTTTTTCTCCGACGCGGTTTAGGAGTGGCGTTTTTAAATCATTTTGAGCACGCGGCAGAACCCGCACATTATTCTATCGGTGGTTTGCTCTCCTCCACTTCGTTCCGTTCCGCGTCTGCGTTCGAAAATTTCTACTTTTGCCCTATGTACTTTTGCCCTGTGTGTGTGTGCTGGTTCCTCATCTGGAGTTCTGTCGTTTAGAAACAGGCAGATAAGATAAAAGGACGCAGGAATAAGGGAGTAATTACTCATTGGCATCCACCCAAGTGCAGCCATACGGCTACAAAGGAAAGCTATACAGCTTTCTCAGAAACTTCGCAGTTAAAGAAAAATTCGTCCTGGTCCGAGGCTGGAACCCGGGACCACCGCTTCATCGCAGCAGTCCCTCTACCAACTGAACTAATTACTCCCTTGTTACAAGTTTACTCCACCTTCGGGTTTTCCCTAAACATTTGACCAAAGGACGCAGGAAGGGACAATGAAGAACAAAGGACAAAAAACAGTGTAACCGCCTTGTGTTGTCGCCTGCCTCAGTCCCGTCCTGTTTTGCGGTTTTGCTCTTCACGATGTCATACCAACTGGCCTACACCAAAGTCCTTCTAAGTAACAGCTTAAGTTTACTGAAGAAATGATCATAGAAGTGGAATTGTACCGCAAGCGACGCTGCAAAATTCGAACTATATTTGCACGAACGGACGGTGCACACTATTTCCAAAAGGCAGCAAAGACTGTTAAAGGCGTAAAAAATTAGGGCTAGTTGGTATGACATGCCTAAACAAAGAAAAGCATGTAGTGAAACCCAACAGGTACCTCAGAACAACACAAACTCTGTGTGTCGCTCTTCTGTTCATGTCGGTTTCACTGCGCTCATTTCTTCTTTTTTGAAGTAGAAAAAAAACAGCACAAGCAAAGAATCCGACACGTTGATGGGAAGGTAACACCATTCCTTATTCTCCAATAAATAGGGAGCCAGCGATCCATTATTCACAAAAGCTGCTTATCTTGAAAGCCTGAAACGTTTGGTTGCGCCCATTCGTCTATTTCCGTGGCAGAAAAGATGAGACGTCATTACGAACAAAATATACGCGGCTTACAAAGTACCCAGCAACCGTAAAAGTGAGATCACTCTCTACGCCACCCTTTATGTCGGCGCCAAATAAATAGGCATAATGTGGTAATCTTTATATTTGTTTCCTGCAGTTTCAGAAACGTTGCGATTGTAGCTTTTCCCAGCAGGTGAAGCCTCTATCGTCCTAGAGAAACACACTGCATGCCGAGGGAATCCACTTCCCTCGGACCGCCATGGGCAGCGTATACAGCTCTTTCCAACCTGGTCGGGTGGAGTCAACCCACCCTCTGCAGCCGGGCTGCTCCAGCTCGCTTAGCTCGACCCTCTAGCGTGCACATGAGCCCGACAGCCGGATTTCAGCCCGACAGCCTACTGGACCCGACTTTTGTCGGATACATGTAAACCCCCAGAATGTGTTTGGCAAATCGTTTTCAGTCTGGGTGTTTACATGAGCAAAACAAAACTCGGGTCCAGTAGGCTGCCGGGCTGAAAACCGGCTGTGGGGTTCATGTATACGCTAGAGGTCGAGCTAAGCGACTGTTGAGTCGGGCTGGGTCAGCCCGACTGCAGAGAGTGGGTTGACTCGCAGCCCCCTCTACAGATTACACTCAATCCTCTTTCACATAAGCGGCCGCAGGTTTGCTACTCATGCGGTCGCGCCTCGCAAGGCACGCCACGAGAGTCGACTCGCTAGTATCGAGTCCATGTAAACAGACAGTCATCGAGTTGGGTTGACCTTGCTCAGCTCGACCCGCTAAGTCGGGCTCATGCATATGAGGCTTGGGTTCACCTTGCTCAACTCGACCCGCCGCTGTCGGGTTAATGTAAACAAGGCTATGGATGACTTAAACCGCTACACAACACACCATGCACGCCGAGATTGAGCGATTTTGAGTGAATCATCAATGAATTTCCAAGACTAGCAGCCTCCTCCATCATTGACGTCATCGGCGTCTAGATCTTGTGCGCGGAGACACTGCCCCATGCGGATCGGCTAGAAGTTGATGAAGAGAGCTTCATTTTGCTTTTATTTTCGAAAAAGGGATTACCCTCGCCGCTGCGGCTCGACAACTTTCGGCTGCATCGTGCGAAAATACAGGCGCTTTCGAAAGCATGCAGGCGAAGCAAGCCCTTCAGTGCACGTAACTAGTAGAAAAAGCCAAATGTTGTTCAGCCATTGCGCCACAGCTGCGAGGCTAATCGCGTTTTCGAAATTCCAAAAACTGACATTGCGGTTACGAACGAATTTCTCCATTCTGCCTGCTATCCTTTATTTCCGCTGCCCCAGCTCATGTGCTTCAGTATCGATGGCAGACGCCGGGGCTAGCAAAAATCGTATCCTTCCTTTTTAATATTGTTTTAATAAACCATTACTACTACTACTAACGGCCGGCTACAAATATCTAATTGAAACTAGACACCTAACTCTAATAGTTATATGTTAATTATTGGAAATTAGTTAGCCATATTACTAGTTAAGATGAGCCACCGGTTTTCTGCTGTCCGCCGACCCTGTCAATACCTAGCCGCAAAAGCCATAGTTTTGCCTCAAATCCTATTTTTTGAAACTTACCTAGACTTCCTTGTAACGCCTGGTATATGTGCCAGTATAGAGGCCATCAAAGAGGGACCCCTCCGAAACCACTATTTGCATAACATTTGGGGGCCACCCATTTCACGCAGAATATTCGAAGTGGTGACAAATGACTTGGAATGTCGCTGAGGATAAAATTACTAATTGAGATGAATCCCAAAATATGTGTGGGATTTGCACCGACGACCCTTCCGCCCCCAAACCATGCATTCCGAGGACCTTCAGGCGGCCATTACGGCCTTACCGTTTGTCGCAGGGGGTTGCGCATGGGGTCAAACGAGTCGTCGTGTTGTGATGCGCATGTTCATTTAATTTTTAACTGATATAACGAGCAAATGTGCCGGATAAAGCGAAGGTGTCTGTAAATCACAAATAGTAGTGCAAAATCCATGTGGTAGATGGCGCTGCTTGTGTCTCACAAGGAATGTTTCCGGAAAGGAAACATTCGAGGATGTTTGGATTTGGTCTTCTCCACGCTTGCTGAGCACACCTATGTAAACACTTGAAGCTGCCGTAGCTGACGCTTTTAAGTCGAGCCCTGAGGCAGAGTTGGCAGAGAATTTTTTGTTCTCCCATATGAAGGACAGCCGTCGTCTCTCAGGTTACTTGAAAGCACATGTTGTCGCCATACTAGTGCAGCCAGCTGCTGCGCATATTCGGTATCCGCACTGCAACTGCGCTCTCTGAATTTGCATCCTCCCATTTGGCTGTCTTGAGCCGCGACCGCTATGTCGTGCTTGAGTTTTGTTTCAGGTGGCCCGTGTGTGTGCCCCGGAATCTAGGTCAAACACCTATGGCTCTAAAAGGGATGTCAGACTTATAGTTTCTGTCAGCTTTGGCCAGAATCCGATATTCGTAATAATGATATATTATTTTATAACTTATATAGGTATAATTCTGGTTGTACTATTTGTCTGAATTTATTTTGTTCATACTCAGTGGAACACAAGTTGGTGTTTTTGTTGACTGAAGTAGAGTCACTCGGCAACTTCCTCACTGTGCCGTCGCTCTAGGCAATCTCCTTGGAGCTTTCGTTTTTAATGTCTATAATAATAATAATAATAATAATAATAATAATAATAATAATAATAATAATAATAATAATAATAATAATAATAATAATAATAATAATAATAATAATAATAATAATAATAATAATAATAATAATAATAATAATAATAATAATAATAATAATAACTCGTATATATATGTGATCCTAAGTATGCTACTCTTTTCAGACTTAGTTAACGGAGGTAATATTGTTTTTATGTCACTGAATGAATAATCCAAATAATACAATATTGCAAATACCAATATATCTAAAACTGTTTTCATCTGCTTTTTATTATTTCTCAGTTAACATTATGAGTGTTCTTCTACTGAATTACGAGAAGCTAGTAATTGGTGAAAGCTTTAAGTTTGTTGGCGTCGTTTTTGGTGCAGGTAAGAAATGGATTATTCACACAGACATGTTGAAAAACCTATCAGTATCAGTCCGTTTTCTCTTAGGAGAAGAGCGGAAAAATTTTCTGCTTGTCTACATTTGCTACTTTTACTAATGCTGTAGCGCACGCATTTTTTCTGAGCAGTATGGTAACTAACCTTAGCAAATGATTAATTATGACCGAGAATGTACATCGGCTTCATGCTGCTAGGAATATTGACGAGAAAAAAAAAGGTTTTTCTCTTCAGTGAAAAATTATCTATTTTTTGAAGTTTGCCGAAATTCTGAATTTCTCAGTTTTCTTTGAAAACTAACATCGAAACCAAAAAGCGCATTTACACAAGAACCGCCTGTTCCGCGCAGCAGAACTATTTGTGGCAAACGATTAACTTCGTGGTTTTCATTTCCAGTGTACCCTTAATATTGCAGAATTGAAAGTAATTGTTTTCATTTCTCTCCTTTATGTTTCCCTTCTATCAGTGTTGAGAAGCCTTTTCATGGAAGTGTGCAGTTTTTGCCTTTGCTACTTAGAAGCTGTGTGACACTATTCTAATCAATTAGAATTATCTTGATGTGCTTCGCGCATGATGAATTTTGATGCTTATGCGCCACAAAACCCAAACCATGTTCATTTTCATGTCTAATTAATTTGTAGCTCATATCTTGCAATTGGGCTTTTTAGCACGTATTTCATTTCTATCATCGCGGTCGAGTCACTTCACACCACTTCTCTGATGTGTGACAGTATTTCTGGTGACGCAGTAAATTCGTCCAGAGCGAGTAGTTTGTAACTACTTACAAACAAATGTGCTGGCTGCAGAAATGTGTTGGGGAGTCTCTGGCGGAACAGAACGTCGGAATCATATCGTGATCGCAACTTGGTGAATTATTTCAGCCCATTGTTCCTGCTTATTGCGGGTGACGATAGAGGTTACCTGTTTTCCGCACCGCTTAAGACAACACATGCCCACACGTCAGATTCGCGTCGTGCCTTAATGTAATTAGAAGCATGATGATGGCGGTTCCGAAAAGTTCCTTACTAGGTACTGCACTTAGGTCGTGAACTAAACTACAATGAGTTTTAACAGCCATACAATTGGTATCAGTGATCATGTAAAGGTTGTAACAATGCTGAATTAGAAACATGGTGACGCCAGGTCCGAAAAGTTGCTTATTAGGTACTGCACTTCAGTCAGCCACGAAAATCCAGTGCGTTTTAACAGCCACACACTTAATATCAGTGATCATGTAAAAACGGTTAATATTGCTCAGTTAGAAGCATGATGACGCCGAGTCCGATCAGTTCTCTACTAGGTACTGCACTTAATTCTTTTTTCAACTAAAATCTAATGCATTTTTACAGCCATACACTTGATATGAGTGGTCGTGTAAAAGTGCTTAACATTGCTGCTGAATTTCTGGACATTGACACCTAGCAATATTTAAAATGCAATTGAATACAAAAACTCACTCCCAATTTTATGACATTCAAAAAAAGACAAATTTAACTATTCCCTTTCGTGCTTGAATGAAAACGTTCTTTTTCACACTTCGTTCATGACAATCATTTGAGATTTTCTCCTTCTGCGATTGTAACCACTAAATACTCGTCTTTTGTTTGCATTGCTCCTAGGCCGCCGAAGGCGACCACCGGAAATATAGTAAGTAATCCACTGAAATGTTTTCTTCATTTGCACCTTTTAAAGAGTCCACGCTCTAAACAATGATTTCATTATTTAATCTTCTGATTTGCTTAAATAGACTGATATACCTAACCGATAGATTCTTAAAATGCTGGTAGATTAGATATCTGCGGAAATAATTATGGTCCACAAACATGCCTGGACGGGCACATACTCCTTTTACATTTGAAGATTTTTACTCTACAGCGCATCAGTTGAAAATGCTGCACATTTGTAGTAACTGAATAATAATAGCCGCCTTCTCTTTGGTCTCCTTCTTCTACCTTTTTGCTCTTTCAGCAGCCTTCAAGAAGTCAAATGACAAACGGCCGACGAGGCTGAACGTGTCCAGCAGCCTCCTGACGTCGAACGTCACTAAAGTGCACGTGCTCAACTCTACGACACTCGAGAACAACCATCTGTGATGTAACAGCGCGATATCGGCGGACCCTTGTGCATGCGAATCAGGTCTGAACGCCGTTGGCGCATGCGACTTTACCAGTGCAAAAAAAAAAACTGGACAAAGACGAATGTTACAGGACGAAAGATTGCCCACGTCACCTGATATCAGTTCATCAGTCGTGATGCGCTATGTTGCCTGCAATGACTGACAAATGAATGCCTGCGGGATTATTGGGTGCGGTGGCCACAGCTGATGCGAACTGCCGAACAATTTGCTCCAGCCGGCGTTTCGGTCGAACGTGAAGCAATACACGTGATCTCGTGTGTGCGAAAGTGTTGTGTGTTCAACGCAGCGTCGTGAGCCCTTGGCAGTGATTTCGACAGTGCAGGTTTCCTTGTGTCGATTTTTAACGCTACTGCGATGGTGACACCGTGCACGCGGACAAAGGTGCCGACGTTGCGCAGCAAGCTTCAAATAACGCGAGGTGCAGGGTTGAACATACAAATTTTTACGTTGTGTTCACGTTGTCCTTGCTGTGAGAAACCAAGTGGTTGCCACATCAAAGAAACCTAAAACAGACTCTGGTGTGTCAGAGATAAAGACGAGCTCTATAGTCTTCGTATTTTAAATTTATGCTGGTCATTGTCGCGGGCAGGGGTTGTTACAAGAATGCCGCGGAAGGGAATTTTTATGACCGGCAGACTCCGTTTGTTTCTCTTCCGCGACGAGGCTAGATACCATGTTGGCATTGTAAATATTCATTTCACTATGATCTCACGGACTTCCTAGTCATTCTGCTCGACGAGGTAAGTTTCACCATAGCATGTTCACGACATTGAATAACACAATGTACATAGGTGTTGACCGACTGAAAGCGATAGGTAGTGTTTATTGCTCGGTGTATCACTATTACGTATGCGGCAAAGAGTATGGCGTTAAGTGTCGTGTCAAGCTGAAGTGCACGTTTTCTTAACGTAGAGCACTGGTGAATGCTGTAATAACGCTGCTAAAAGGATGTGTCGCTGGACATTCCTTGCTGTTATAGTACCCTAACGATGCTTCTACCAACGTCATTACCGTGGTGATGTTACTAGCTTCCGGGCAGTCTAACCTTGTCAAGAAGGCTGGCATTTAGTTCTCATGGATCAGAACCGCTTATCGAGAGACCTTGCAATTTTATTCTTCACTCCTTGTTTGCGCTCATCCTTCATTGGCGTACTACCTCTAGACAGCTGAAATTTAACGCATCGGGAGGGAACTGTAAGAAAGGAGGTAACTGTAGCGACAGAGCTTTTATTGTTAATGACCATGCCTCTTTGTTTGTGGGTTTCAAGTGGGAACAAAGTTACTGTGCGTTCGCTGTACGTTCTGCTGAATCAATGCACAGCACTGAAAATTCAACCTCAGCGTTCATACTTTCAAGCGTCTTCTCAGTGTTCAATGGGCTTATATTTTACAAATTTCGAGCGATGTTATTACGGAAAACGAGACCTCTAGACGCGGTTCTAGGAACATAAATAAAATATTTCCCGCCCTTCTCGTTCTTTTTGTAGCATTTTTTAATGAAATAGGCTTAAGCCACTGTAATTTTTTGCGACTGAAACAGAGAATTCTTCGGCGTTAAAGCATCAAGTCTTCGCGCTTAACTTCACCACAAAAACAAAACTTCCAGGCAGCCTTTAAAAATTTATAGTAAGTAATGTGATCTCGGCTACTTTTGCTAAGCAGCCAAATTTATCTCAGCGACTGTTTCAGAGCATAACAATAAAACCGAGATGCATGTAAATTAAATATAACTATAAAATGTATTAAGCAACTTGAGTGACAGAAAATTGGCCTGTCAGACTCTGAACCGAGGATCGAGTATTTCCTGGAAAAACTCAGATTGGTCTTATAAAGCAAGTTTCCCGGTTAGTTTTGTTATCTATATGGTTCGGACTCTTATTCTTATAAACTTATGCGAGACTACTTTCGACTTCTTTAGTGCAAAAGCGAACTGAAAGAAATAAATGAAGTGGATGAGCACTTTTTCACCAAACAAATACCAAATTTCTGACAGCATTCAAAACGAACTCGCGAATTGTTCGCGAAGAGCAGAAATGCGGGTCTTCTCATCAACTCTAATTATGAATTTTTTGTTTCAAGTGTGTTTAAAACATGTTTAAAGCATTTGTTGTGCTGTGCTGTCGCGACAGTGTTTGTATCTTTGAAATGTTATCAGTGATAAATGTCTATAACTTATACCTCTGGATTGATTATGCTATGAAGACTGCAGTATTATTTTCGTGTTCGACTCGCTGCTACAAAATGAGGCCTATTTTATTACATTTATGCCAAGCTGTCCCGCTAGACTTTGAGCATAGGGAGCTTGATGGTATTGCCGTATTTTTTTTTAGTGTAACAATCACCCAAAACCAATAAAATCAATCTGCTTGTTGGTTGGAGGCTCTGGTAGGTTTCTTGAAAGTTACCAAACCTAATGCTGCAATAACTATTGGCCGCACCCACTATTTGGGCTTGAATACACGATTACGAGCTGAAGTGCTGCACGTATGCTTTCTTTAGTTTTTTTAGCACTAAACTTGAAAAACGAATGTGAAACATGCATGAAGTGATCAGGAGAAATGCGCTCAAATTTGGGCATTTCTCACGTCACTTCGTACCCACTAACACTTGCTTATATTGAACACTGTGAATTTCAGACGGATTCTTGAACACCTTGTTATGTGACACTAATTCGAAACTGCGGCATGCATGGCGCTACTGAGCCAACGCTGCCTTTTTCTTGTTTTATCCTTAAAGCCTGTTCTTTAGGAATAGTGATTCCTACATTGTGTAAGTATTTGTGTATAGTTGGTCCGAGTAACCTATGATTACCAGAAGTGGCTAACTGTGGCCATAAACTCAAGTTATGAAACTTGCACTTAAGTGGCAGAGCTGTGTTTCAAAACATGCACTAAGCCTCACATTTTTTTCCAGGCTTCATATACTTCCAGTAGTCCATCGAGATACCTTCTCTAGCTCCAAGGAAGTCGCTGGTGTGGAGTAGCGGTAAGACATGCGGGTGGTCCAGAGTTTAGCTTCTCTTTAAAGCCGCGAGCGCAGTGGCTTTTCTTATATGTACGCCTGCCCTTCAGAGTGGATTTATACTTTCTAAAGTGAGGAAATCTTGGAATAACCTGGCCTTAGGCAACATGTTTTAAAACATCAAGTCCATACAGTTGTTGTGACTCGTCGATGGCTGTGACGAACCCGACGCCAAAATGTGCCCGAAGTTGGTTACGGCTTCGATAAATGCAGCCCACGAGACAGGAATTTTCAAACCTGCCAGCAGCACAGCGCTATGTTGCATGCATGGATTTATGATGCGTACAGAAAAACGTAATTACATCGGTCATCGGTTCAGTTACCGCGAAGCTGACGCAAGCAAGCTCCATACATTTAGGCAGAACGCATGACACACATTTCACCAAAGCGAATGTCGACATCGCCTTCTAGGTTCCACATAACGATGTCGTCCAAAGCATCCCATGCTGAAAGATAAAGTGTTCTTCGTCCTCGGTTTTGAGCAAGAAGCCGTTGAGCAGCTAAGTGCAAACAGCTAAATGTGTCGTACACCAGTTTCTGCTGGTGTTTCCAATCGTACACGTAGACGACCGAATAGAACGTTGCCCCTTGGTATTTGTGAATGGTCATTGCGCTGAACTGTGCCATGGGGAACTGCGTGCGACGGAGTCTCATCTTGCACGCCCTATTGCCCATCAAAGTCGCCGTGCGGCGCTCGAAACATACCCAACTCGCTTTGATGTTGATTGCACATTCTTCCGCACTCGCCATAACCTATCAGGCCACTAGGCCACTCGTCGCCATCCAACCTCGCTCTCTCTCTTCCCTCCCGAATTTTTCCTTCTCTCTCCTCTCCCAAAAAATGGAGCAGGGATTTTTCTCTCCACACTTTTCTACCTTTCCAGCGTGGCAGGTGCGAATTAAATTAATCCATTTTGTAATTAAGATCTTACGGCGGACGCTGTAGATTCCAGGGTAGAATGCAGGGCTGTAACAGCAGTAACAATCTTATAACAGCTCTCTTTAAAAAAAATGGGGAGGTGTGTCGTCCAACGTTTCTGTAGGCCACACACTGTGCACCCCGACCTCCAAGCCGTACAGGCAATAGACCAGCCGCAAACGACTGGCGAAAACACAGATCCCTCGAGCCAGCATGGCAGCCGATGGACGAGCGACCACGCGTTGCCGCTGCTGAGGTCAGTCTGGAATCCTTGCCCTCCCGTCAATGCGTGAGGCACGCTGCTGACCAGGCTGTCGTGCGGCCCCAGTGACACATAACAAGTTTTCCCCTTGCCTGAAAGGGAGCCTGCGCCTCTTCCCAAGCTATGAGGTCGCTTCACATATAAATGCGAGGCGCCCCCGGAAGACGGGAGGATGAGGTGGCGGCTGATGCGCGGGTGTACCGTTCTCTCCCAAGAATGCGCGCATCCATGCCTGTCCGCCGAAGTCATCGCCCTGGCCGGCCGCACCCGATGCGCGGGAAATAAACGGCGATCGGTCGGACACCGATCGGTGGCAACGATCTACGTCACTGGGGTCAGGCGCGGTCCTCTCGAGACTCGGCTACCGGTGCAATCACGTTCGACTAATGCTGGCATCACACAAATAGGCGGCGACTCTTCTCTCCTGCGGCACGTACGTCCTAATCGGCTTCGTTTGGGATTTGACTGCGATGTTATCGAAACTGTGTCCGGAGTTTTTATTTGTCATGAACAAGTCTGAGCCTATAGGGATTTGGAGCCAACAGGATCATTGAAAAGTGCATCAGCAAAGCTATCTAGCGGCAAATGTTTCATACTGACTCGACAAGATCAGGCGATGAATCAGCTACGTGTAGTTAAAATTGTGTACGTGGTTTAGTGCGAATCACATCGTTGAAATTTTGTCATGTCTGATAATCTTGGAAAGTAAAAAAACAGAAATCTAAAGGTGAAGATTTCATGCTGGTGCGCTGTGATCAGGCGTAGAAGATTAATTTTAAAATCGCAAAAGTAGGGCGGCAGTTCCTCAAGAGCCAGCGTGGCAACAGATTGCTTAAACCACGTCAGTAGGCGTCAGCTTAACTACTGATAAAAATATATCACAGGGTATACAAAGTCCGAGAATAGTGGCGCGTTTTTTATAACCAGCAACATACCGCAGCATAAAACGTCGAAAACACTGGCTTAGCAATGTGCTGCTTTTAAGGCATGCTAACCGCAGTTTCGTACAACGCAGGCAATACTACACTGCAACTTTGTGCTCGCAACCTCTGTGGTCACTGTCTCATTGCTGCGCTTCCGTTCGCGACCGTTCCTTTACACTCCTGTCAGCCACTGAGAGTGATGCACTGAATATCCTGGGCGCAAAACGGCAGTCATTGAAGGTCACGGGAGATCTTATCCCGGCCCAGCAGTGAGCTTCACTCGACTGCTGCTGTTGACGATTGCCTATCCTAAAAATGCATACCGAACAGTAAATCAAGTTGCAAGGCCACACAGCGCCTTAGCGAGAAAGATTTCATTGCTGTGTGGCGGCTTCAATTATTCGCTGAAAACTGTTGCAGGACGAAGGAAATGTGTTTTCGGCATGAAAGTGAGGCGGCGTTCTCTTTGCTTTGCCTGGCGCTTCCCTCCAAGCTCAATTCTCGTGAGGCCAGCCCTCTTTACCATACTAGAAAATACCAATCTAGGAAGAATAATGTCTCGCAACGAGTCACTACAAGATGAATTATGCCGTTGAGCTTGAGAAAGTAGATTCTTCACTCCGGTTATCATTCTCTTTCTACTGTTGGTAAATGCGTAAACAAATCTTGAGACCCTTATTATTAAGGGCCTCGTGGTGTGGCACAAAAGGGGTCTCGTAGGCGCCTTATATATCCGCATCTAGCAACCAAAGCGTGGCGCAGTTGTACACAGGCGAAGCTCGCTGCTGCTCATTCAAAGTATCGCTCAACAATGAAGGCCGCGAGATACGACAGCGACGACTGCCCTGCCTCGGCCGAGACTTTGCCCACCAGTTCACAAACCGCCCATTATACGCCGAACGCGAGACATGGGTGTATAGAGAACGTAGTGGTTTGCTTAGGACGCCGTTAACGACCTCTACAACTTTACGGAGCTGCGTCGCGAGGCCTCGGCCCGCGGTGACTCGTTAAGAACGCGTTTTATGGGCCCTATTGTGCGGCAGCGTGGGCGTTGTTCAGCAGCCACCATGTTTTTTTTCGAGTGTCGAAAGAAGACCCGAATCATGCTTTGTTGAGATGTATAACCCCCATTCCTTCCCCTTGTTAAGCGCGTCTGCGCTCCACGAGCATCGATAGTCCTTGCGAGCCTCTGGGGCCAGCAAGTGTGTCGCTGAATTGGCAAGATGATCGTTTCCTGATCTGGAGCTCACACGACGGCAGGTCTTCTCATGTAGTTCCCGGCAGTTCAGTTTTTATGGCGAAAGACTTTGTGCGCCGGACGCTCGACGAAAAAATATGTCAAGCGTTCTGTAGGTCCGAAGGTGCATAAAACTGGCGAGCACAAGCCGGTGGTTGAGATAGTACTGAGGCACCAGTGTCTGGTGGTTTTTCGCTTACCGGCGGCATTTCCATTCGGTTAAAAGGATGTGCATTCGCTGTCGTGTTAAATGGCAAAAAATGCCCTTTGGAATTTCTAAACGACTGGCCGCAAATTTTCGGTTAGTTGCGTCATGACAATCATACTAATTATTCGTTACAGAACCTATTTTTTCTGAATGGCTTTCCTCAACAGTGCAATGTGGCGCGTTTGTGCATGAGATTGGCCGCTCATAGTAGCGTCTCAATGCTCTTCGGGTGGTGCGGTGCGACAAAACATCGATTAGTAAATTAGCCCTGACGGAAATTACACAAGTCTTGTGCACGCATTAGGTGGTGATTTGTACCTGCTCTTAGCCAAATTGCGTTAAGGGAAGCTTTGAATGAGTGATAATACACGGGCAGGAAGGAGCACCCTGGATCTTTTATTCCTGAGCGATCGTTTTTCTGATGGAATGGCAGGAGCAAATACCTTCTAAAATACCTTGTAGGAAAGAGACAGGATGCTAATCGGTCTGTAATTTAAATCTTTGGCATTCCCTTTCTCGTGGATTAAGGTAACGTTAGAGTTATTTTAAGAATCAGTTACTCTCGAGGTCATGTGGCATAGCGCATACAGGGGAAGCGAAATTTTCAAGCACAATCTCCCCACCGTCCTTCAACAGATCTCCTGTTACGGGGTCCTCACAAGCTTCTTTCCCCCAGTGTTGTAGGCGTTACCGAAAAAAGTAACTAAATACGTTACTAGTTACGCTAAAAAGGAACGCGTTACCGCCCTACGTTACCTACAAAAAACGTAACGCGTTACCGTTACGATACCGAAAAAAAGTACCGCGCGTTACGTTGCCGTTAGTTCATGGCCATAAATTTTTATTAGTGCGTCTTCGCCTTAAGAAGTCACGATAACAATTTTATAAAGCTAATATTTCACATGAAACTTTTAGCCTAAGCAACGATTTTGCGCAAAATAATGATTCAACGAGAATATTTTTCACAAATGTGCGAAGCTTAGCAACGTTATAGTGGCCTAAAGTTGCCTGTAGCGTTACATGTGAAGGCTTCTAACTCTGTGGCACATGGTGAAGCCACTTTCTGAATGTGAAATTAAAACACTAATTGACACTTCATTATCACATTATAACTTCGAAAACAAAACATCACTGTACTCTCACCAAATTTACAGTAATTCTAAAAAAAATGCGGTGTTCCAAAATGCTGGGCATCCTTCCACACTTTAGAGAGCTGTGTGTGTGAGTGGTTTGGAAAGGGGAATTAGGTGAAGGCAAGTGTGTGAATGAGTGTCCGTGCACGTGTTTTGTGCTTTATGGCTATTCTGTCTCTTTTTTTTAGTTGGGTGCATCGTCAAGGGCAGGTGTTTTTCTGGCACGGATGCGAGCCGCAACAAGGGTCGTCGAGAGCACCTGTACATTTTTGTTTATTGGAAATGTCACTTTAGGTACTCTGCTCTTTTTGTTTCTAAAAAAAGGGCGGAGTTGGGGACAATAGTAACAAAAGTAACTAGCAACGTGACACCTCACGTTGCCGAAAAATGTTAACGTAAGTACATTACCTGTTACAGTTCCGGAATGGTAACGAGTACGTTACTAAGTTACCGAAAAAATGTAACGCGTTACCGGTAACGTCGTTACTTGTAACGTGTTAGCGACAACGCTGCAGTTTGCCCCCATGCATTGCTTCCAAGGATTTCTTAACTTCCTCATTACCGGGGAATGTCCAACTTCTCTGCACGACTGCTCTTCTCATTATAGTCCTCTTTACTTCCATGTAAAGTATACGGGAGTTAATTATCAAATTTTAAATATAGAGCACTGCCAGCTATTACGCCTTGGCTGTTTCGTGATGTCCGCCGCCGGTATCGGCGCTACGCCTTATAAAACGTCCTTTTTAGCTAATTTTTTAACTCAGTGAACTGTCGTGAGATCAAACTCGCGTTATTAGAACTTCCCGCCGCCATGGTAGCTGAGTGGTTATGGCACTCGGCTACTGACTTGAAAAATGCAGGTTCGATCCCGGCCGCAGCGGATGCATTGCGATGGAGGCGAAATGCTACAGGCCCGTGAACTGGTGTTCGAAGCTATCCTGAACCCTCCACTGCAGCGTCATCATTGCCTGAGTTGCTTACGGACCTAAAGCCCCACAAAATCAATCAATTTAACTTCCGGTTAATTTCCACTGGCACCTTCGTGGCGTCAACGTCAAGTGCATTCTCTTATACAGACCTTCTCTTAATACAGACCTTCCATAATTTCGACATATTTTCGGAAGTCCCATTGAAGAATTTGCGAGAGTCTATTTATTTCTAGCAATATTCGGTGAATCAGCTTCCAATACCGAAAATTAACGCGCGGTATTGCTACAACACTTGCCCGCATCGAATAGACGCTTCCTACTTTTAATTCTCAAATCTGCGGAACCTCCGGCAAGTGATACTGGCGCTCGCTTTAAAACCGCGAAATGAAGAATGCCCGTTTTGCACATCATCTGTGGCATACATTTTAATGTACAGTGCGATATCCTATGTGAAGCATATTCTCGAAGCATACAATAAGAAGAGCTTTTTAAGACGCGCCATTTGTATAACATTGGAGGTTTTCGGCATGACGTATCCTTTCTTTCATTGGCTGCCGCAACCTCTTGCCGCAATGAGTGCCTTTTTTTTCGAAACTTGACACATGGTGCCATAAGTGTGATACGAACCCACACCCACATTCGTGGAACAGAATCAGGCTAATTCTTCCCAACTCGATGGTCCTGATGGCGGATGATTTTCCAGCACCCAGCACTAAGCGTGCCTCTGTGACGAGAAATGGAGTCCATGGAATGGACGTCCATTATCAAGAATGTGGAAGAACCCACGGAATGGGCAAGGCCTCTAGTAATAGCGCGTAATAACGATGACATGCTTCGTGTCTACGTGGATCCAATGGAAATCAACGGGAACATTAAACGTGAGCACTGGGCAAAGTCAACTAGGAAAAGGCGGATAAAAGTCTAAAAGGTAAAAGGGACAATTTAATTAAAGGAGTTTGATAAAGGCCGGCGAATGCAGCGTCGCAAAAGAAAATGTCATGTTTGAATATATTGCAGCGCATGAGTG